>NW_017535407.1:1206472-1275691 GCF_001853355.1 Bactrocera latifrons
AGAATATTGGAACTAAATTACATTCATGCCATTTTTAGACAAATAAACTACCATCTTAGGCAATATTGCCCTTATTCCGATTGCATGAGAAAAGTGAGTATAGTAGCGACGAAGCTACAGTTTTGTCTAAAATTTCGATCGTCTCAAATAAAATTATCGAAGAAACAGTCTCAATGCTGAAATTATTACAACCTTTCTCCTTGGAGAGAAGCTCACATTCAGAAAAAATACCACGGAGCATTTCCAAAGAGCATCAAAATTATTATCTTCATTAGCTCACCGCTTTCTTCCTTATCTTTATACACGTTTCTCTCCAAACTGTGTTTTTGAAGTCACTTTCGAAGAACCGATAATGAGTTAGCCATCCTTTTTCCAAGTGGTCACCGGAAATGGCGTCGCAATTCGCTAGTTAAATTTTTTTTTTCGAAAATTTCCAAATTTTTTTGTTAACGGTATATATTTCTAACACTAAAAAATTCTAATAAAGTGTTTAATTTTTTATATGAGAAAAAAATTGTTGAATAAGGCTTTTTTTTACACGAGGAAACCAATGTAACCCCTTAAAAATTGCAATAAAAAATAAGAGAACGTTGTTGTTATTGTACCAGAAAATGTGCTCCGAAAACTTTTAAAGTAGGCTACCGAATTCGGAGTGCTAGACCAGATAAAAATCCAAAAATACGTGCTGTTTCAGTCACTTAGACCGACTGTCAAGGGAGGAAAAATGGAGAGATCATTATACTCGGTGTATAAGCTTTGGTAAAAAAGTTAAAGGCTTTATTGAATTCTACAAAAAAAAAATAAAAAATTGTTTTAACCCATATCAAAATTTCAATCGTTCTGGTATTATCAAAAATGGATTTATATAAAAACTCACTAAAGTATGAATCCCTTTTGGCAGCAACAAAGCTGCTCTGCTGAGATACATCTTACAAAAACCACAAAACAAAAAAAAAAACGCATCATTGGAAATGAAAGTAGATTTTAATTACAGAGCAATTAATTATAATTTTATTTATTTATGCTTATAACAACAAAGTGACAGAGTGAAAAAAGAGCCTCGATAAAATATGCGCCCACACGAAAGCACAAAACAACACAAATACAAGCAAATTCATATATACATCTTCATATATACATACATGTATACAAACACACATACAAATTTTATGTTTGCTACAACAATTCAATTTTTTCTGCATTTGCGTGTGTTTATGTACAACAACCTGCTGCCCCACATAAATATTGCAATTTTCATTTAATTTTAATTTTTGTTTTAATTTTAATTTTACATCATCAATGCTCATTTTTGTTTTTGTGCAAATTTATGTTGCATATTCGTTAGCTCATTTCACAAACATACACTCACACACACGCATAACATATAGTGGCATTTACTTTTGTCATTACTTTTTTGTTGCACTTTTTAATCAGATATTAAAAAATGAAATTATTTATTTTGCCTGCAGTTGTGTGTGTGTGTGCGTGTGCTTGTTGTTTTTTATAACGCTACTTGTGCTGCTATTTTGTGCGTGTCAACGCTTTCGAGTGTCATGAATTATAAATAAATATTAACATTTATTATTTACGCATAAAATTTGTGGCACATGTTGCATAAGTGACAATAAAGGGCACGCACTAGATACCCTGATGGCAGTAATGGTAAATTAAACAGGAAATATGTGGACCGCATGATTAAAAGTACGAAAATTTATTATTTTTTAAGTATTTGAAGTGATCGGATTATTTTATTTATTAAATATGGAAATTGTTGTAAAAAATTCATAGAAAGTTATATCATTTGATAGAAGATTTTTACCGAACTATATTTAATGTTGCAATTATGAGTACCCCTAATGACTCCCTAATATACAAGTAAACAAAGTACCTTAACATGCTGTAATTTTTTCAATCTAAATATCTATTTTCCTCCTTAGTTTTACTTAAGGCCTTACATGGGTTTCCTCGTGGAAAAAAATAGTTTATTTTTCTCATATAAAAAAACTAAATATTTTATTACAACTTTTTATTGTTACAAACTTACACTATTAACAAAAAAATTCTGAAATTTTGCAAAAAAAAAGTATTTTCCGGTGACCCCTCGGAAAAATAATGAGCCCGCATTGGCAAGATCACTACTTCAGCATCAACTACAGTGAAAAATATTGTTTTAGTCAAAACCTTAACTTAGAACTTAGACGAAGGATAGAAAAAAAACTGAAAATTTGATTTTTGGTAGATATTTTTCCAAAAAAAATATATATAAAATTTCAGTGAAAATTTCGCAACATATTTTTTTTTTTTTCAAATAGTTKTAATCGGAAGAAAAATCCCTCGTCCATGTTTTTAAGAATTGTATCTTAAAGAACTGTGTAAAACTTCATGAAGAGTGGTTTAGTAGTTCTGTAGAAATCTTGCCAAACGGCTTCAAAAACACTGTTTCTAAAAAGTTGAAAGACGGTGCACTTAACTTTGCTAGCCTCGAGCGCACAAGTTCTCACGGCTGTGTCTACGAAACTGTTTCTCGGCTCAACATGAACATTTAGGACAATATTCTAGAGGAGTTTTGAAATTTAATGAAATAATAAAAAGACATCGATTTTTTGATACTCGTAAACCCACGTAACTTCTTACACTAAAAACTTGGCTAAGGGGTCAGTAAGGTAATCTTTTTTTTTTTTTTGGTGTATTTTCTGTTCTTTTGTACCCTTAGAATTAATATAGAAACCCACCTTACCATTGGAAGGATTTGAAAAAAGCCCAAAAATGATAACACGTTCGGAGCGCTCGGAGTGCCTCACCTCAAACTTCCAACGCGTTTTTCTCAAAACACACCTTTTTAAACTGGTGGACATGATTCCTGTCGAACTCTCACCACTCAACCGTTTACTTAATTTTTCCCTACTAGTTTCATAATTTTTTATGATTACTGACAATTCTATGACAAAATTTATGTAAAAAAATGGGAAAAATTAAAAAAAAGGTTAATAACTTTCTAATTTATCAAAAAATTTTAGAATAATAATAATTGTGTTGCAGATGATCCAAACATGAGAAATCGTGTCCGCAAGTGAAAAAACACATCTCATTCACCCATCCATTTCTCAGACAGATGTCATCAAAAAATTCCGAAAAAGTTTATTTATACACTTCACGATATACCTCATGATATGTGAAAAAACTCCTATTGTAGCATAAAAATTTCTATGGAAAAAAATGTCAAAAAAACCGGCCAGATTATCTTACCGACCCCTTAAAATTCGAAATCAGTTGAGGAAATGGTTCATTGAGTTCAATACGTTCCGGAAAAATAAATTATATACTTTTGTTTCTAAGCAAGAATCATGCTTAATTTCAGAAATAGTTTTTGGTGTTTCTTTGTTGTTCCAATACAACTTAGGAATCTAAATTTGATTTAACAGAAAGTAACATCTGCTAGGTGGAGCTGTAATTTAGGATTTGTTGGCGACAAAGCAAACATTTTCTTCACTGCAACTTTCATGCCGATATTCGAAGCTCCAGTTTTCAGAGTTATCATTTTGTTTATGTTAACGCAAAGCTTGATTTGTTTCAGGCTACTGTATAAACATTCTAGGCGGAATCGAAAATATCCGACCAAATTTTTAATTAATTAATTATGAGAAATTTTGCATTTGCCATTGCTATTAGACTAAGTCTTAGACTATGTTTTGATTAAAAATTTGCATTTGTTTAAATTCCATCAGAAAAGATGAACGGTTTAATCAATGAAGTAACTAATCTACTCGATTAATAAGTTCAATTTGCTCGTTTAGAAAACATGGGCACCTAAAATGCAAAATCACGTATCATCAAAAAATATTGAACATTGTTGTCAGATATAATAACCAATATATAACCATTTTATAACGAAAACTAAAATTTCGTGGCTTCTACTATATCGTTTTTCCTTCGTTTGTAAACATAACTTTTGCTTTTTAGGTGATGATATGTAGAAGAAGATGGACTGATATGTAGAGACCTTGAACTTATGCGAACTATTTCTAGACTTTATAATTATTTATAATATATATTTTAAAGTAGCGAATCTAATTACGCTAAATTTAATGCAAAAATTCTAAGCAACAAACGATTGCTAGTGAAATCGAAATTCGCCAATTTTTTTTGTGTAAAAAAGGGAGCAAAACGTTTTAAATTTGGATCACAAGGAAGAGATAAGGGTGCATGTTGGTTTTTTATAAAGTTTTTTCTTTTTTTTAGGTCGCGTGTTTAGGTCGTTTTTTATTTTTGAATGAATAATTTGATTTCCATAGCAGCTTTGTGAATCACCAACACAGCAATATTTTCCTTTTTTGAGATAAATTGCATACTTTTTAATAATAATATGGATAGATATAATAAAATATTTCAACATTTTCTGCTTCAAAAAATATATGAAAGAACTAATTTGTTTTTTTTTTTTTATGAGTTAACTATGACACTAATCTATTTAAATATTATTTACTATTTATTGCATATTAATATTTGATTTATATATAGATAAATCTCATTATTAACAAAAAGGTAAATGGTTTAGTAATGCTTTATTTTGAGTAGTTATGTAGACAGAAACATATTATATTCATATGTGTATATAATATAACAAAAATAGTTTAACATTTCAATTTAAAAATTTATTTAATTATTATTTTATATAAAGGTTTTGCAAAATAACTACGAAAACAGCTCTTGACTATGTGTTTTAATTTAAGACTTAATAAACATTGCTCCACATTTTTATACAAATCACCATTAAGCGAACTTTCCGGTAGCAGGAAGCTACTAACAAAATGCAAACACTGGAAAAATGGCGCCAATACATGCAAGATTATATATTTACATATATTAAACACTATCCGGACTGTTTCGTGTATATGCTCAGTATAAAAATATTACACATATATAGAAACTCATATTTTTGAATTTTGTTTTCCAATGACAAGTCAGTCACCTATTTCGTTCAATGTTCAGTTATTTCGTATGCTCAGCCTGTGAGTAAGCAACTCAATTAAAACTGCCAACAAAGCGCAAAGTTCGAAAAGTTGAAGATTTCATGACAAAACGCCATTCAATTTTAGCAAATCATAATTCATTTTATGACAGCAACAAATTTGACACGAAAATCGTTGCAGAAATACGTATAAGAAATAAAAGTATAAGGAAGACTGTTTTATAAAAAAAATTTCAAAATTGAAAGCAAGCAAAAAAGAGCGATAAATAAGAACAATGTTTAGTTTTAGATTGTTTTGAAACGAAACAATAATATTTTGTGGGAAAAATGGAGCATAAATACGGAGTTTTATTATTTTTTTCGATGTTTTGCTAATGAGTGAATAATTTTTTTCAATTTTTTATGACTATGCACTCACTAGACTAAATACACTGTAACATACAAATGGAAACGTCAGAGCCCAATAAAATAACATATCGTCACATAAAATGCAAAATAAACTGAACATCACATAAGATTACAGGCGAAAGAAAAATGATATTATAAAAGCCATTCAAATTGAAAAAAATTGTGTTTTGGTTATAAAATGGTTATAAAATGGTTATATATTGGTTATAAATTCCTTATTAATTGGTTATATATTTGTTATATCTAACAACGAAAGGTGATAATTTTATGCTACATACATACAATATGGTATAGTGAATCGGAAGCAATGAAAAACTTAATTTCGAATTTGGATGATACGTAGTTTATATATGTATATATATATATATACATATGATTAGTGCAACAAACTGAGTTACTTTAGCATGTCGGCCTTTTTGACTGTTTCTAAGCGAGCTAGCCCCCCAATTTTTGAGATATCACTCTGAAATTTCTCATATGTTATTACTTCACAAGAAGTTACTCATTTGTCGTGGACACCGAGATCGAGCCACTAAAGCATATAGCTGGCATACAAACTGGACGACCGAGTGCAAGTGCTTACATAGAAAACTTTTTCATTCATCAAGTTATCTTAGAGAAGTTTGGCAGAGATTGTTGTCCAAGACAAAGATATAATCACCGAAAAAATTATACAGATCGGACAACCATAGCATATGGCTGCCATACAAACTGATCAGTCAAAAACAAGCTTTGGTATGGAGAACTTCTTTATTTGCAGAGATATCAGCATGACATTTGGTGTGAATCGTTGTCTAAAACAAAACTATTATACCTGCTCAAATTATTCAGATCGGTCAACTATAGCTTATAGCTGTCACACAAACTGACTGATCCAATTCAGGTTATTGTATGGAAAACTTTTATATTTGACAAGATATCTAACAGAAATTTTTCACAAATTATTGTCCAACACAGCTCCACATACCTAGGAAAATTTGCTCAGATCGGTCAACTATAGCATATAGCTGTCATACAAACTGACCGATAAAAACCAAGAAAAAAATCTTTATAGAGCTTTCTATAATATAGTTAATGCATCTATGAAGAATCTTATAGTTTCTATGCAGCAGTAGTTAACGGTTTTTCTTGTTCTAACATCAAAATGAACAAAACACTAACGTGCTCCTTGTCAATAATTACTGGAAGTATTTAAAAAAAAAATTCCAGGAACTATTATAAAATAAAACATGTATCGTGAACATGCCCACCTCTTTGCCATGGTTAAATTTCAGCACTTTTCTTGCTTTGACTCTTATTTATTGCCTATTTCGCTTTCCAGGAATTCGAGCGCTGTTTCCTAATGCCGGCGGCGCAAACGAAATGAGCTGTTAATGTGCCTTTAAATTGTCTGTTCAATGTTTAGTTTGGCTTTCAGTTTATATTTTTGTTTGTATGCACAACCAGTTATATATACATATTTTATATGTACATATGTGCGTGTTTGACACATAAATACATTTTAGCGCACAATTTTCCAAGTTCTCCCCACAGATTGCACGCCACTCAAAAACCCATTGAAAGCACAGCTTCAATGCTGAGGACGAGAATTTCGCTGTTTTAGTTGTTGTGGTTATTGCTCTTTTTGTTGTTGTGGTTGTTCCTGTTCCTCTTATTGTTGTTTTTGTTTCTCTTGTTATTATTTTCTTTGTTGTTTTTCTTGCTATTATTTTCTTTGTTGTTTTTGTTGTAAGCAAGCAGTTGGGCTCGTTGTTTATAACTTCTTTACTTTTGCCTCATTACTTTTGTAACTAAGCGCGTGTGAGTTTGTATGCTTGCTTATTTGCAAATATTTATAGCACACACACATACACGCTTACATAAAAATATATATAGCAATGTTTTTCGCCCACTTGCTGCATTGTTGTTATGTCTGTTTACTATTCTGTGCCATATTTGCTGCTTTTGCTATTATTTACTTACTTGTTTGCGCCATTTGCTGTTGTTGTTATTGTTGTAGCACTTATATCTTCTCTAGATATTTAGTATACTCCTAGCCATTGTGCCACATTTTCAACAACTTCTGTCAATTGTTGTTTATGTATGTGCCTGTCTTATTTTTCTTGCTATTTAATGGGTTTGGCTTTTCAGCGCTCAATTTTCGTTTTGCAACAACAACACAAATCAACGATTTGATAACGTTGCCAATATTTTGTCGAACTTTCTTAACAACACAAGAGTTCGTGTCTTTCTAAAACACCAAATAATACACATACATGCAAACACACATACACATATGCAGCTTCGCATATCTATACATATGTACATACATATATACATATGTCGAGACCGGTCTTTAGTGTTGTAATGTGTTGACTTATTTTTGTATGTCGTCCTTGCTGTCAATAGCATTATTTTATTGTTACTCTTAAGTGTCTTTTTGTTACTTTTATCTAATTTTCTATTTTTCACTCAACGTTTTTGCCAACTTTGTTATTGTGCTGTCAATATTTCTTGCACTGTCGTCCTGGCAATGGAAAAATTCCAATAATAGCACATGACATTTTCACCAAAAAATACTCAAATTCATACATACATAAAAACAATGTATACATATGTATATATGTATATATGTATTTACTACTCGTTCAATATACCGTCACCGTTGTCCCGACCACGTCTACTTGTTCGGTGGTTTAGTGATGCATTATTATGACATTTCGCGTTCGCCCACAGCAATAACGGTAACTCTCTAGTGAGTTGTTCTCTTGATTTGTTTAACTTTGTACAGATATTTTTTTTTTGTTTGTTGCTAGTTTGATAACTACAACAAGAAATGATAAAATCGCTTGAAGTTCCGTATAAATTTGGGTCCGTTTTCGGGTATTTTAGTGATCAGAGAGCACTATTCATTTCGATAAAAATTAGCTTAATAATGTTCAATATATCTCATTCAATTCATGAGTATTATTTAATTACATAAGTAGCAGACCTAACATTTGGTCATCAATCAATTATTCTAGTATACTAAATTTTCTACGAAGTTATCTTACTCCGTACTTTCGGAATAAAATTAAGTGACTAAAATTTCACTCATTTCTTGTGGAACAATATCGCTTTATGTACAATGGAACATTAAAACTTTACTCAGCACGTCCGTTGGATTATTCTAGTTTATCGGTCTTATTGTATCGGTATAAGTCCAAAAGCTTATCTCAAAATTTAATAAAATCAATTCATAGGTACGAACTCTTTCTTTATTGGCATAGACACAGCTTACACGGTTATAGTCGTTTCACGCAAGTGAGGAAAATCCTCTGAGCGTCATTCACTTAGGAGTGGCTAGAAACGATTTTTTACTTAGGGCTCAAGCAGCTCATGACTTCTGGTCGTAGAAAAATTATGTTGTGGGTTGCCAAAGAACATCCCTTTGAAGGCGAGGTAATGTGCCAAGCAAAAAGAAACAAGAGCCTCTGATGAGAAACCCAGCTTTTTGTTGATGACTTTCTTGACTTTTTGGAAACTACGTTAAATCAAGTTAATTCAGAAAAAAGTACTAGTAGTTTTACCAAAACAAAATAACAAATTAAATATTAATCTATTTGTGATGACATACATTTATTTATTTATTTATTTTTTTTTTTTTGTTTTTGCCGTTGGTGCTACCGTCAAAAAGAAGGTGAGTTAACTCTAATGAGTATATAGTAGAAATTAGGGTGCAAAAAAAACAGCTTTATAACTAATAGAAAATACTGAAAAAAAAACATATACAAGATTTTGTTATCGATTCTTTCATCGATTAATTAACATAATATTGAAAAATACTTCATATCATATCTAAAAGGAAGGATAAAGGACAATAATGAATATTGTCCATACCTTAATCGATTAGTTGCGATAACATTCAAAAATAATTCATATACTAAGCTATTTAGAAAAAAAGGTGCAGAATATAAACAAAATAGATCAAAGATTACGTCATCGATACTTTAATCGATTAGTTGTGATAACCTTGAAAAACGCTTCATATAATCTGCTTTCTAGAAGAAAAAATAAGTTGCAAGAAAATTTAGATTAGAAGCTTCCTAATTAATCGATAATATATCTTAAAAGGTATATTATCGATATTTTAATCGATTATTCCCGATAATATTGAAAACCCCTTCATATAATCGGGTATTTAGAGGGAAAAATAAAGGACAAGCAAATGTTTCATAGATAACCGAGATTATTAAAAAATCTATTCAAGGTTTTGTTATCGATATTTTAATCGATAAATTCCGATAACATGGCAAAAAATCAAATTGGCTATCTAGAATGAAAAATTAGTTGCAAGAAAATGCATAAGCTTCATAAATTCATTAAGCGATAATTTCCGATAACATCTAAAAATACCGTATATAAACGGCTATCTAGCATGAGAATGCTAAAAATAAATAAAAATTTTAGAACAAATCGATTAAATATTTTGTTGTCGATATTTTCATCGATTAGTTTCGACAACATTAAAAAATTTTCAGATAATCGGCTAGCGTGTGAACTAATACAAATATAAAACTGTTCAGTATTCCTAAAGAGAGGGCGGTGTCTACTTATCCTAACGCTATCATCATGCAAATGGTGATATCGGATGGTTATATCGCAAAAAACAAAAAAAAACAAAACATGATAAGATTGCTACTATCAGAATAAAGAAAGATAATTTCGAAAATAAAACTCGCATATACGCTCCTTACAATGAATTACGTTTACTCATACTAGACCAGAGGGGAAATTGTGATGGATCAAAAAGTTTGGCACGGATAGTGTTTTGGGCCTTACTAACTAGTAATTTAACTAGTTATCTACCAAAAATACAAGATTTTATGTACTTTCTTCATAAATAAAATATTAAAATTTTTGAAAGAACGGGTGAATTGGTTTAAAAATTTGCTTACTAGTAAATAAAATGGAATTTGAGTTGGTAGGTTAGTACTGCCTTGGATTAGCCATGAGGAAGTAGGAAATAGCTAAAATTGTTGTATGGCTGCAAAAATATATTTTTCGATTCGAGCTTGTCATAAGGTGAATATCATATAATTAAATGGGTCTAATACAAAGTCGATTATGAAATCTTGGCACAGAATTGGTTATATTTGTTTCATTTAAAGAAAATCGCTTACCTTGGTTAATATTTTTAGTGTCAGATAAAATTTTCCTTATTAGAACGGATTCAAGTATTTGCTCTAATAAATTGATCGGATGTCGGTTTTACGACCAAATACTTAAATTATAAGATTACTTTGTCAAAAAAACATTTGAATTTTGGAGAAATAATAGTCAAACAGTTTTGGATCTAGAGAAACCTCAATAGAAACAGACCACAATGGTAAACAGCTTAGAATTATTTTTCCTGGAAAAAATTATTTTAAATTTAATTTTTCTCCTGAAAAAACCATTTTTAGACGAGCCATGATGTGATTAAAAAAGTAAATCGATTCCGATATATTATTACTACTTTATGTACGAAGTTTTTGCACCTGAACATCAAGGAAATAGTTACATCCTTTCTTCTTCTTGATTGGCGTAGTCACCGCTTACGCGATTATAGCCGAGTTAACAACAGCGCGCCAGTCGTTTCTTCTTTTCGCTACGTGGCGCCAATTAGATATTCCAAGTGAAGCCAGGTCCTTCTCCACTTGGTCCTTCCAACGGAGTGGAGGTCTTCCTCTTCCTCTGCTTCCCCCGGCGGGTACTGCGTCGAATACTTTCAGAGCTGGAGCGTTTTCCTCCATCCGGACAACATGACCTAGCCAGCGTAGCCGCTGTCTTTTAATCCGCTGAACTATGTCAATGTCGTCGTATATCTCGTACAGCTCATCGTTCCATCGAATGCGATATTCGCCGTGGCCAACGCGCAAAGGACCATAAATCTTTCGCAGAACTTTTCTCTCGAAAACTCGCAAYGTCGACTCATCWGYTGTTGWCATCRTCCAAGCCTCTGCACCATATAGYAGGACGGGWATTATGAGTGACTTATAGAGTTYGGTTTTTGTTTGTCGRRAGAGGACTTTGCTBCTCAATTGCCTACTCAGTCCGAAGTAGCACCTGTTGGCAAGAGTTATCCTGCGTTGGATTTCTGGGCTGACATTGTTGGTGGTGTTTACGCTGGTTCCAAGATAGACATCCTTTAACACTTAGTAAAATTATGTTTAACTCAGAAAAAAAAATAAAAAAATTAATAAATAAAATAAAATTACTTAAAAAATTTTTTTTGGTTATAATTTAATTCCATTTATTTTGTAAAAACTAGGTTATCTTCATTATTTCAGCTTCGTGTTAAGATTAGCCACGTTCGGTCAACGATGAAGACATTGCTAACGCCACGCTAATGTGCCACCAAAGCGACAACCTGCTATAACTTCATATTAAAGATAATCAGTGGTAGAAAAAATAAACGCAAACTAACCTCAATAAACCAACAGAAAACACATAGATTGGACATAAGAATGAAAAAGTAGTTGCGAGGCACATAAAATTGTAGCAAATCTTGGCTTAAGCAAGAAGTGTCGGCTCAAGGCACGCAAATGTCTAACAGCTGGTACGTGCGTAACCAAAACTAACCGAAATATGTGAACACACGCCACATGAGCGCACGTATGTGAAGAAAGCTGACACACTTCGCTATACATATGTGAGTAGGAGTGGAGAGGTGAAGGGAGGCTGGATGAGAATTTTAGTTGGACTACATAAACCACAAAGCATAAATAATTTCGCACAATCTTCTTATGTATTAGAAGTGACACGTCACACAAGCACAAAACACACGCACACACACACACGCATGGGTAGCGAGCCATGAATAAGCTACCTGCTAAAAGCGGAGATCTCATGGAGCAGCATATATGCTTGCTGGCTGCAACAAAAGCTACTTTGGACATATATATGTGTATGTTGCTATGTATATATGTATGCATGTACATGTGTTTGTTGCTATCTATACATGTATACGTATATATGTGTGTGCCAACTGTTGAAATTGGTCATAAAGCTTGTCGATGCCGTGGATACGCACATTTTTGGCATGCAATTTCTTCGCTGCTGGCATTTGTATGTAAAATAGTGTAGATAAATATATATAGTATGAGTATATACTATATGTATGCATGTAAATTTTGTTCCTGTTTCTCATAGCGTTACCTTTACAAGCCTCACCTATATAAGTTCTTCGAAATTTTATGTGCTTGTCTAGAAGTTTTTCTCCTCATTTCATATTTCATAGATTTCTTGTACTTTTTTTTTTTTTTGTTTTTTGTTGTGTTGTTTTTGTTGTCAGCGCAGTGTCGATGTCTACTTTATGTCCTCGTTGGCGGCAAGTAATTTGTTGTGCTCCCTATGCGCCGTTAGAATATAAAAAAGTAAAAATAGATGAATGCTGGTAGACAGTGTGTCATAAAAGTATAGCACTAGCAGACATTCTTGCACCTGAGGGACTTACTATAGATAAGTAGTGTGAGTCATGTTACATATACACAACATATTTTTATTAAAGGGGGTGAAATAAGTTTAAGACATTTGCGTTACTAACGTTTGAGAGGGCGAGGCTGAAGGTTTCTACCTTCATTTTTTTTTTTTTAATACTTTAAGAACATCCCAATACAAGAATATACTTATGTAAGTCTATATAGTGCTGAGAACTATAAATTATAATTTAACACTCATAAATCTCTGTAATACATTATGCTCCTTTCGTCAAAAATCAAGCGCTCTTTTGGGTTAATTGAGCATTTTTACGACTTTCCGAGTGTCATGTAATATGATTTTTATAGTCTTATTATCGTCGTTGTTATACTTTGATGATTTAAAAGAATTAAGTGAGAAATTGAATCAACCCTCATCGATTCGCCATTACTCCGCTCGTTAACTTGAAACGACGCTCGCTTGTAAAAGTAATAACAAAGGTAGCGAGCTGAATTCGATAGAGAGAATTAGATTGGAGACACTCCAAGAAAGTAATAAAACTTCAACATCTTTCAATGCTATCAATTTTCAGATTTTAGACTATTGTGAATAGCGCAAACGATATCTTACTGCTAATAATACAAATGCAAGATTTTTTGCTGATATGAAAGCTACTTAAAATAAATTATATTAGTTTACAGAAAATGTAAATATGTATACGCTGATCGAAATTGAGGATTTATTAAAATGTTTTTCGGTGCGAAAAGGCGACCACCAAAGTGAGAAGCGCAACAAACTTTACATGCGTCAAAGAATATATTCATGCAAGGTTGCATGGCAAGTACCGATACACTCCCCGCACAGCTAGTATAACTAGTTCAAATCACACCTCTCTAAAGGTGCCAGCAAAATGGACGCTCAAAGTCCAGCCGAGTCGAGCCGAGCCGAACGTACATTCACGGGTTGCGTAAATGGAAAAATACGTTCGGTTCGGCTTTAAACGTCTACTCTTCGAGCACCCTTATACTTATATAGTGTGCCATACTACTGGCATAATGTATACCGCGTGGATAAGTTCCAAAATAATAAAAAAAAATCCATTATTTTTCCTATAGATAGCTGGAGTAATGGGTAAAGGTGTGATCGGCTTATTCTTTATGGCTTTAACAATATAAGATTTTGAACTAAAATAATATTTTAGATCATTTTGTGTTTGCTGGAGTCAATTATAGAAATAGCAAAGAAAAAACACCCGAAAAATTTATTGTTTTTCTTTGAAACAGGGGAAGCAAGCCAAACGGCCGAAAGTTAGTTTAAGTGTTCCCTCTCTCTTGATCTCTTTCTTGCTCTTTTTTTATCTCTCTCTCTCTATCACTTCAGCTGCATTTCTCTCTCCTTATCACTATTTTTATTTTTTTTTGTATTATCTGTTACAATATAAGATCCCTAAATTTTTATCAAATTCACCAACATTTTGGTTTCCACGATTCCGTCCAGTAATTCTGATGAAAGACAGAAAACGCTCTAGAAAGACCATTGTCGAAAATATCGATAAATAGTATAAATCGTCAAGTCCAATCGTCATGCAAGTACTATTTTGATTATCCCTGGACTAAACATGGCGCA
This sequence comes from Bactrocera latifrons, assembly GCF_001853355.1. Lineage (NCBI taxonomy): Eukaryota > Metazoa > Arthropoda > Insecta > Diptera > Tephritidae > Bactrocera > Bactrocera latifrons. The sequence continues at coordinate 1,220,895 of NW_017535407.1, forward strand.
TAAAGTCGTTGGTTATCTTAAAAAAACTGGAATAAAAAAGGTAGCTGACGAATGGATGTATTTAGCTGAAAACATCATGGAGGAATTTCTATATGTGAATCCCTGTTGTTTCTTAACAAAACCATTGCCGATGAAGCGCGGTCACTAACAACGACGTTAATCAAATGATCTTGGTCGAAACGCGGTGGGTCAGCGCAAACGGTAGTTAAGCCAAGATTAACGAAGTGGAAGGTTTTTCTAAGTGTTTGATGAGATTGACAGGAAATCATTTATTAAGAGGGGAGCTCTCTACATCCAAAATCTTTTTTCAAAGCTTTACTGTCAAATATTGTACCGCCAGAGATAAGCAATTGTCCAGTGGCGAGTCTTGCTCTTTAGGAGCGAAATTTCGATCCATCAGGATAATGCCAGACTGCATTGTAATGTATTCAAACCAGCTCTAACGACTTAGTGAGTGTACCTTTTGATGCGATATGTTATTATAGAAGAGGTTCTTTACTCCTAGACCAACAGCTGTTTAAGGCACTTTGAAATATTATTGGTAAAAAATATTTTATTGTTTTCTTTCAATTTGATCTGGAATAAAATTTTAAGAGAAAATTCGCCATAAAAATTATTTAGCTCTCACTCCCACTCTCTCTCTTTATCACTCTCACTCTCACTCTATTTATAGCTTTCTCTCTCTCGCTCTACCACTCTTGCTCTCCTTATAGATCGCTCTCCACCCCTTTCGCTCTCCTTCCAGCTCTCTCTCTTTCTCGCTCTCTCACAGTATCTACATTAATAGTGGTAGAGATCATCACTTTCCGTGGATTCCAACTTAGAGTTCTGGAAAAAGTTGGTCAGTATAGTGTTTTGATCTAGGATATATGTATTATAAGAACCATATAAGAGATTCCGATATTTGTGAAGTTTTCTCTCTCTCTCTTGGTCTCTATCTCGCCTTCTCTCTCTATCAGTCTCGCTTTCTTTATAGCTATCAATCTCTCACCCGCTCTCTTTGTCACTCACTCTTAGTACTTTGATCAGTAGAGATCATCACTTTCACTGAATTCTATCTTTGAGTACTGAGTATAGAAAAGTCAGTATGGTATTTTGCTTTATCTCTCTAAGTTGGAGATCATCTAAAGTCGCACTTATGCTCTACAACTCATACTTGACTCCAAAGTATACCAAATTTGAGACTTTCTCTGTTCACTCTTCCATTTCCTACGCCCAAAATATTTACAGGGTGTAAAAAATAGTGTCGCCGGAGCCATTTTCTGCTAACAAGCTGACACATTTCACAAATATATTCAATTTATAGCGCACAGTGAGTCCATAATAATAGCCACAACAATGTAACGGTGTAAGTATATAAAAATATGTATGTGTGTGTGTTTGCGAGAGGAATTTGTCATTTTTAATGGAACTGTCAATAAACGCCCCCCAAACAGCGCCGTTAATTACAAGCTACACACTCTCTTATGAGCCATACGCTTTGTGAACCATAATGTCAATTACACGTACACATCCATACATCACACACACATACATACATAAATACATATGGACGCACGTGAGCGCAAATATCTGCTTACAACATAGAATTTGCGCGCTTAATGGCAATTTTATGCGCAGAAAAAAAGCTATAAATGTATCCGCGAAATGACAGCGGCAGCAACAACAACAACAGCTACAACCACAACGAAAAAGCAGCAAACCGCCGCCAACATTTAATTAATAACGTTAAAGGAGTGTGAGAACAGTGGCCGTGCCGCAAAGTAGGTGAGCAGCGCGAGAAAAAAGAGAGCGACACATCTGCACTAACACTCACATCTGCACTAACACGCTGACACAACGCGGTCGTAAAAAGACAAAATGGTCAACGCCGTTTATTGCATGATGTGGCAAGTTCATCTAGCACTTTGTTGCATCGTGCTCATAAGTGTGTGTGTGTGTGCGTTGCCGCTTTTTTTTAACAGGTTACTTAACGCGCGCTCCTTTGTGTGCGTGTCGGCTTGCTTGCATGTCAAAGTGGTAACACCCTTGCGTGTCGTAAAACGTGTGTTGCACATGATTAAAAACTCGTGTAATAAATGCATTTTAAGGCGGCGCGCATAACCAAAACTAGCAACAGAAAAAGTGACTCACTCACTGCCGCACACTGACTGCTGGCTAGCTGACGGACTGACCGCTGTCGTCATGACAGCGACTTATTGCGCGTTGGTTGCGAGTTAAATGCAGAACGGCGAGTTCAGCTCTTGCCAAAAAGCTAATTTTTACAGCCATATGAACTGTCTTAAGCAGAAAAAAACTACATTTGGGGCACGTTTTTAATATATTTTATAGTTTTTATAATCATTTAAAAGAAAAGTGTGATTTTAATAAGTTTAATATGAGAATTCGGAAAGTTTTCAAACTTTGTTTAGCAGCCTAGTTAGTTTTGCTCTATCATAGTACTATACAGCAACCCTGTAGGAAATAGTTGGCATATAAGTGAACACAAAATTAAGTATTTTCTAATTTAGAGAAAACCGCATAACTTCGGCTCATCGTTGCCACTATATACGACTGATTGATTGTCTGTTTCCGGTTCGCGAGCATAGATGCAAAAGACATCACTGAAATCTGGGAAATTCACCAACAAAGGGGAGCTCTATCGTCCTATAATTTTCTTCTCCGCAATAATGAACACACTTGAGGTCTTGTTACTCCCAACCTTCACACAACACCTGAGCCTAGCAAACCAATAGCATGGTTTCCGAAAATTGCACAGTATCAACACATCACTTAGCATCATAAATGCCTCAACTAGAAACCACCCAGCGAGAGAGCAATCCTCGTCGTATTGGACTTTTCAAAAGCCTCTGACACAGTCAATCACACAACGCTACTTGGGTACATCGAATAAACTACGCTCCTTCCAGAACTGAAGAGGTGGAGCATGAATTACCTGAGCTGTCGTCAATTAACCGTGCTGTTTCAAAGTAAAAACCCAAAGCTGAGAAGACTTAAACAAGCCGCAGATTGGTGTCTTCTTGCCGCTATTGTTTAATTTCGACATCTCGAAACTCCGAAAACAACCAGAGGGAGTTATATCACCTCATAAGTTGATTTCAGGATATTGACGTCGAGCAATGGCATCGATGGCATGTGTTCAAACGTTAAGATTGTAAGAAACGTTAAAGTCCGATAAGCCGCAAGCAAATTCTCAAGTCGCTAGCCACCACCACATAAGGAAAAGCAAAGAAACGTTGTTGCCAACTTACAAGGCACTCGGCCGATCGGTCCTCAACTAGGCCGCATCAATATGATCGCCTGTATACAAGTAAACGCAGACGTAGAAGCTTGTTACAACACTGCACTCTAAACTACGACAGGTTGCCGCATGACGTCTCCTATCGAACACTTGCATAGTGAGGACCGTATGCTTCAAGTTAAGGAGCATAATGTACTTCTCGGTAAGCAGTTCTTGCTGGAGTGTTTTCGCAAAAATCATCTCTGCAGTCACCTGCGAAAGCGAGGCGGAAGAGATCATTCCACAACTACGTCGATGGACATTCGGACGCAACTAACTTCCAAAAAGCACCGGCCGTCAATCATATTGGAGCCATCAGCAACTTTACCGACTTCCTCTCCATGGTTTGGGTTCTACAAAAGTTCTTACTCAACACTATAAAAATAAGTCACTGAACTTTAAGAAAGGTGAAATCAGTACAAGCGCTACCAGCGCTCCATGCGGTGGGTTTAAGCATGCATTTAGATACCGCTTATCACTTTGTTCATACCGTCATATCAATTCTCTTATACCAAAATCTCTGAAATATCATATGAAAGACAAGAGTCTCATAACATATTGAACAAACCAGTCAAGGCTTCACTTTGTTCACTTTGAACTAGCTCATTTCTGATCAAAATTTTTTAAACATCAACGCTTTGGACTCTGTCATCAATGTAAAAAATTGTAAGTGCCTTCATGGCATCAACAGCAACTTTATATACAACATTTTGGTATGTGGGGCAAGAGCGCACAAAAAAACATTGCAACAGTTGTAAGCATTCATTAGTCAAGCACAACGAGATTAAATTTTGTGGCAAAAAAAAAAAAAACCAATTTGTAATAAAAAAAAAGGAAAATAAAATAAAATATATGCTTCGAAAGATAATTGCTGTCTATAGTTGTATTAAGAGACTGTTTTTTTTTTTGAACTTGTTAGTACACATGCGTTAAAAAACTTTTGTCAGCGCGCCAGCGGTGTCAAGGTAACGTTGTGGTTTCTAATTTTGGCGCTTAACCGCTGGTGCTAATTTGCGCTAGTTGGTCAATGAGCGTTCATTGCTCGCACTTTAAGCTTTTCTTTTTTTCTTCTACTGTAGACTCAAGTTTATGTCGCACCACATTGTATAAGCAGACACCAGAGTGTTTTTTAACTAATCACTAGACAATTATGGATAATTGTTTCCTCTTTCTTGGCTAGAAGCTGGTAAGCGTGCAGCAGAATTTAATTGCAAACACAAATGAGTTTATTTAGCAACACCGTTGTGGTAATTATCTTGAATTAAAATTGGTGAAGAAATAAGAAATAAACTCACACACAGCGACTTGTATAAAATATATTTATGTGATTTATTGGGCATATTACTTAGCCACAATATGTCCAATTACTAAAGCCATTATGCATGAATTTTATTTTCAATTTATATTATATATAAAATATGAAAAAGCAAGCATTATATTTTGTAGTCGAAAAAGTCTTTTCGTATTTTGTCAATACAAAAAAAAAGTTAATTCTGGGAGTTTAAAAACAGAAGTTACAGCTGTTCGAAAATGTGTGAAATTAATGAAGAAATTCGCTACATTTTGAAATGTTTGTATACAAATGGGAAGAATGTCACGCAAGTCACGATTGAAATTTATGAAGTTTACGGCAACGATGCTGTATCAGTGCGTACAGCACAACAATGTTTGGCTCGCTTCCGTTCTGGAAATTTCGATGTGAAAGGAGCACCTTGCGCTGGTCGAACTATCGTTGAAAAAGTCGCAGAAATTATGGAAAAGATTGATCAGGACCATTGCGGAAGCAGTCGTGACATCTCTAAACAACTCAGCATTCCTAATCAAATATTTTTGAATAATTTAAAAAAGGCTGACTACAAAAAGAAGCTCGAGGTTTGATCACCACATGAATTGTCAGTGAAAAATTTAATGGACCGTATTAACATTTGCGATTCTTTGCTGAAACGGAATGAAATCGAACCATTTATGAAGCGAATGGTAACAGCAGACGAAAAATTTATCAAATACCACAATAATGTGCGAAAAATATCATTATCCACGCATAGTGAAGCTCAACAAATGTTCGCAAAGTGAGGTTTGACGCCTCGAAAGGTTATGCTGAGTGTTTGGTGGGATTCGAAAGACATTATCCAATATGAGCTGATCCAGCCTGGTCGAACGATTGATTCGATATTTTACTGTCAACAACTGATGAGATTAAAGCAAGCAAACGAAAAAAACGGCCAGAACTGCTCAACAGAAAGGGCTTCGTCTTCCATCAGGACAAAGCTAGACCAAACACATCTTTGATGACTCTGCGTAAACTAGAAGAGCTTGGCTGGGAAGCATCCACTATATAGCCTTGACCTTGTACCATTAGACTAATATTTGTTTCGGTCAATGCGGAACTCCCTTAATGGCGTAAAGTTAAATTCAAGAGAAGCCTGTGAAAATTTCCCAGTTCTTTCTTCTTTTAATACTTTGCACATAACAATTTAGGAGATAATCTCCTCCAAACTTTATTTTGAAGAAATTACTATGCGTCATCCATTCCACTTGGGTAAAAAGTGCTAGTCTCGCCCCTGTAATACTCCTAAACTGCGTAATAAATTTCCACTTATTTTTGAATACTGTGAAGTTTCCAAGTAACTCACTCCACTCAATCTCTAAGGAAACACGATGAAACGCTGAGCATTTAGAGAGCAATTTCTTATCCAAAAATTACAGAAACTTCTAGACAAGAATTTATGTGTCTGGCATAAAAAATGTTCACGCTAAACCTTTCTATTAGCAAACACATACAAACACACACATTCACACATGCAAACCGTTTAATTTCTCTGCCGTCAAAGTTACTTTATATGCCGAGCACAACAGTCAATTATGGCATCTCTCACAATAGACCGACCTTGGTCGCCCGAATGGTCCGTTTGTGGGGCCCGCGTTCGACTCGGCGTGGCTCTATTACAGCGCTACTGCATATGGCGGCGGCGTTAGTTACCGCCATGGCTATGTCTTATAAAATTTACGGTTACAGGGTTTTCCTTTTCATTAGACTATTATTTTGTTCGTTTCTTTTGATTTGCTTCTCTTTGTACGCGGCAATTATTTGTGAGAATTTGCTTTCTTCTGTTATCTTTGTGTTCTTTGTGCTCGCGTGTGTGCTGCCTATGTTGAAAGGTTGCGTTTTGTTTTGACGCCGTCAAGGCGCCAGTGTTTGCATACAAATGATATAGTAGCACAATATGTAATTGTGAATATAGATACATATGTATATACTTGTACATACCGTACCCATACAGGCTGATGTTCGAGGTATTAATTTTATGTAGTAAATTTCTGGTTCTCGCTGTATATATAGAGATAGTTATATGGCTATTCCAATATAATATGCTTTTACGTGTTGGTGAATATATTTTCTTGTTGTTGTAATCATTATTTCTTCACTTACCCACTGCTGTGTATGAGAAGTTCAGGTTCGAAGCCTTCAGCTCATTTTGACTTAGAGCTTTCTTGGATCTCGCTTTTTGTTTTGCTTATGAGGTGACTGACCCTTTCTTTTAAACCTTTTTAATATGTGATGTGAATATATTTTCCAAATTAATATCTGCTTTTTGGTACATATTTCTAAGTACCTGAAATTGAGTTGTTTTTACCATCTGATAAAATATGGCTGGGATGAACTGAAAAATCCGGTGCGGAGGGTGTGTCATGTTTTCGTTAAAGTCATTAAAACCATTCGCTGAAGAGACTTCAGCGCCATTACATGACTTTTAAAAATCTTCAATGGGCTCATGACGCCTTCTCCGGAGAGGATTTTTCAGTTTCAATGCAGAACAAAGTCGCAAGAACCCAAATCTGGCGGATATGGTGACTGATCGACGACTTTTAACAAATATGGAAGTTTATTGATTACTTGTCGTAGTCGCCACAAAATGGATGAGAAGTACTCTCATCTCATTCACCGTTTGACACTATGGGACGTGTACCCCACCACGGTAACGAAAAAAAACGTTGAGCGCAATTTTGATATCTGACCGACTTTGATGCAGTTTTTTTTTTTTTTGGTTTTGACGTCATGTTCGTAGACTCACGTTTTGTAAGCTGTAATGATTTGTTTGATAACGGCAGAGTCCTCAAGTCCGTGGTCTTTTTCCGATCTCTACACGAGGTCATCTCTGCAAAAGATTCATATTTTTGATACAAGTCTGGTATTGACACTCTTCACACCCAAAACGTTAACTAAAATGTGTTGAGTTGATCCATAAGAGATGCTGAGATCCATTGCTCTTTCCCTCTCTCTCTATCTCTCTCTATCGCTCTCGCTCTCTCTCTAATGCCAACCCAGCGATTTAAAGCACTGCTCATTTGACTTTCTTTATGCTATCGTTTGTAACAGTGGTGATTGCCGCCCGAGGCACATTTACTATGATTTCACGTCCTTTACTGAACACCAATATCAGAGAGCGTCGCCAGTATTATCGGTTTTTATTTCGAACTCAAATTCACTAAGAACACTTCGAAGCAATCTCGTTAGCGCTAAAATGATGGTTGTTGTTCAGATTTAGGTGGTGACTTGACAAGTTATCAGAGATTGATTCTTTTGAATACCGTAGAAAATACAGACCAGCTAAATATCAAGAATAAATAGCAGGAAGCCTCGCTAGTATTATTGGTTCTTTTTCAGGCTCAAATAAAAATGATATCAGCTAAGGACGAACCTAAGAGACCTCTTGAGCGTCTTTCGCAATTTGTCTGAAGTAAATAAAGTTCGAAAATTATGCAACAATTAGCAAAAGAGAGGTGATTGGACACTAGATCGAAATCAGTTTTGGCTTCCATAAAGCTCGCAAGGAGGTATCAGCAGTAGAAATTATTAAAAAGGTCACTTAATGTCAGCGGGTTACAGAGAGAAGTGCAGATCGTCCAAATTTAAAGTATAAATAAAAAACTTTAAATTATACCATAAACTGCCCTTTTATTATAGTTGTCATCTAATTATACAAAGTAAACCTTAAATACATATCTACGACTACTAAACTCGAGAGTTGAAATAATAAATAATAATAATTTTTACGAACTTTTCACTTTCAACTTACGCATTTTTCAGCGAATTGAGAACATTTAGTTTACCTGGAAAGAAAAATTAATATTAGAAAAAGATTCTATAGAACACTAAAGTTGAAAAAAAAACCTAAAATATATTCTATAAGCTATTATGTTATCGACACTGAATCCACAATCTCAACTATGCCATTCATTTTATCAAAAGCGCCATCAAATCAAATGGAAAGCCACAAAAATGAAATAACAGTACAGAGAAGGTGATGAAATTCGAAAGGTAGCGTGTTACCACAAGTGAGAATGACACCACACACCAGTCAAACAGCACAAGCAGTCAACCAGGTAAAGCGCCTATAAGTATGCAATGCATGTTCAGTGAATGCCCACAACACATATACTTACATGCTAATAATAATAGCAGCACACTGTTTGTGAGCGCTTAGTCGAGTGCTTCATTATGAATATGAACGCTGTTAGGTGTATGTGGCATGTGGCATACGGCAAGTGGTATATATAATATGTGTAGTGTGTTGTTCAAAAAGCATTTCTTTGGCTGCCCTGATTACTTGGCTTGCTTAACGCAGCTCATTAAAATATTCTGCACGCATTCAAAGGGCAATCAAATGAAATTTCATGGCAACAATAGAATTTGTGGTTTCATCATTGCGCTTGACTTTTTCTCTCCACATTTAATTATTTTATTGGCTGGCAGTTGCGATTGTTGTTTGGATTTCGGTATGCATTTCAAGTTGGCCGTTATTATGTTAACCTTTTTATTCATGAATATGCGTTTGTGTTTGTGGATGGGATTGTGTGTATAGTATTTGAGTTTTCCGATTAAGCTATTATCTTGGCTTATTGACGTAATTTATGTGGCTATTGTGGTGAGCTTTTTGTACTTATTTTTGTACGTAATGCGGCTTTGGAACATTTCTTTTCCTCAGTCTATACTTAACTCTCTCTCTGTCTCTTCACCTTTCTCTCTGTCAAATACTCTTTTGTATACACTTGTATACAAAAGCTGTATAGCATCTCATTATTCCGTTTCAAATTTTGAAGCCAAATTGCATGCATAATTATTAACATTTTCCGAATTTCTGATTTTTTATGTTCTCTATTTTCTTTTTGCTGCTTTAAACTCATATAATTGATATCATAAAAGTTCGAAAGCATAAATACGCAATTATAATGTGACCTAAAATCACGATTGCCATCTGTGAAACTAAATTATGAAAATTAGGCCTAACCAAAAATTCGATTAATTTTAGTTATTGTCACGAATTGACGCTAACGCGACCCCAAGTAAGCCTAAAGAACATTATATACTAGCAATAAAAGAGTGAAGGAATGAAGGTACTCTGGTACAGTATGGGAAAGAAAAGTTGCATTAGACATAATAATTATTATTTCACTTATGACGACTGCGCCCTGATTTGTTCTTCTGCCATTCTGCATTAAAAATCAATTATATCAAAGTGAGTGAATGTCAAATTTGCGCCCAAGAGAGCGCCGATAAGAGAAATGATCGACCAATAAGTTCGTTCTGTGAAGCAAAAAAACAACTACAATGAAATCATTATGATTGTGATTTATTGACACATAAGTTGGTTGAAAACTAAACTCCGATGATTACACAAAAATTAACATTCAGCTTAAATTAAACATATTTTTTACAACAAATTGACATTTATGTCGTTTTGAAGCCAATTTTTAATATATAACGACACTGAAACACATAAGGTTGCTGCTATCAACGGCAATGACAAAGATGCTAGATGTCTTTGCTTTTAATAAAAGCCATTTCGAATCATCTAAAAGTCCTCTAAAGACTTTACAATAGAATGAATAAAACGTGGTGTGTTGGCCCTGTATTTCGAGTGGCGGCTAGGTACTGCAGGTCGCCTTTTGTATTTCTGGTCTTGGCAACCCTAGTATTGAAATTTTTACAACTCAAATTTCATCGTAAAATTTGACATTTTTGATGTTAAGCATACTAAGAATGTTTTGACACAAAAGCGGTATTTGTGTTCTTTGCAGTTAATTAAAATGTTCTTCTCGACCAAAAAATTGATTTAAATCGCGAACATTTTGGCTAATATTTTTGACAACTTTTGACGTGGATTATCTTAGCAACAGTGCGTCTATCAACTTAATTAAATTTTTGGCGATAATCAAGTCAATCAATCAAGTCCCAGTGTTCATCGATGATATGGCGAATCCAATCGATGTCCCAGATCACGAATCCAACACAAATTTTTGAAAATCGTAAAAATACAGTTCTGTTTCAGAAATGAATGACTTGAATAATGATGTGTGCAAAGTGATATTGGAAGGTGGTCACAAGTTAGTGAAGATAACTTCGTTGCTAACTCCCATCTAATCCTCAAAATTTTAGAGAGTTAACTGCATTCGTAGCCTCATTGTTAAAAATGGCCAATTTAATTCTATTGTGAATGAAAAACAAGCCACACTGACAGCTGTTTTCCAAATTTTCAAGTTTCAATAATGAAACAAAAAATTTTATGTTATGATGTTATTTTATGATGCATTTTTAAAAATAACGAGGTGATATGTTTTTATAATGAAAAATTGTTGTGTTAAAATTGGTCGGCTAACAATCGCAATAAATTTTCTTTAAAAATATTATAAAATTGCAATCAACCGTTTACGAGAGTTTCAAACTCGCATAGCTGCCATCTATAATCTACAAATTTGGATCTGATTGAATGCGCAATTAATCCGGATTAACGTTGCCGTCTGTCAACGCTATAAGGCATTCTGGCAGGTGATTGTGGTTACTGTGGATTTGTGCGTATGAGACCGAAATAAAACAGCGTTTGACTGTTTAGGTGTTCCAAGATAAACCGAATGTTTGCGCACGAAGCTCTTCCAAGCAACTGGTTACGTGTTATTTTTGAAAAAAAAAACTAGACATGTCAAAACCATACTAATGTAGTCAGTTATCTTTTCAGAAAGCATGGAAACCAACCACTGAGTGATCCGTCTACTCTTCTCTACGACAGTACGAGCTATCACACATCGACTGAAAAAACTGCTATGAACACCAAAATATCGATTTGGTTAGTCATCCATCATATAGTCCTGGCTTGGCACCGAATAATTTTTATCCCATACGTAAAAAAAACAAACAATGAAATCAACGGTTTTCGTCTCTTTAGAGACTATGGGTACTTTCAGAACATATGTTTTGGTGATATCTCAATCAGAGTGACAATAGTGCTTCGACAATTGTTTCAAAAGCATGCAAGAGTAAAGTAGATATTTTCGATTATTAATATTTGTTATTGTTCTCCAATACAAATATGTAAAATTAAACTTTCGTACATTGGTTTTCCTTCTTATATATCGAATGATTGCTTTGAACACATCAAAAATTTGCTTAGACATTTTATTCCGTAAAGTTCGATTGAAGAACTAATTGTATATGAATCGATTATTTTTAGCATTAGTTTCGCAGCAAATGAACTCAGCTAACTTAATTATATATACATATGATTCTAAATATTGTGGTTGATGTTTTTAAGTTAAGTATTTTGCAAAAAAAGATTTATAACAAAGTTCTCTATAGAATTTTCAGAACCGTATCAAAACAATAACTTCCCCACATAAAAAAGTAACAAGAAGGTGAAAAAGTATAGCTCATCGAATTATTATAAAAGTTTCCTGTTATTATATATTGGGATACATTTTGATACTGAACTGTGATTGAAAAGATTTCTGATATTCGGAGGAGTCTTCACAGCAATTACAAAGATTTCAGTAGTCATTCGCAACAACTCGGACTAACGTATGGAACGACTTGATTTATTTTACGTAGAGATCTTAAATTCCAAAGGAACGAAATGCAGTTTGCGCAAGAACTGAAGCCGTTCGACCTTCATAAGTAACTTCCCCTTGCTCTATGGGCTCTTGAAAAGTTCCAAAAAGATCCGAGGTTTTCGAGAAAAAATTCATTCAGTGAATTCCTCGCTCCATAGGCATGTAGGCAAGCAAAATTGCCACATTTGGGACGAAGAGCAACTTGAAGAGATTCCAGGTCTGCTATTTCATTCAGAAAATCCGGTCGCAATAAATTCTTCCATTTCTCCATTTATTAGCAATATTCTAAGCATAGAATGCATTAATTTTCCACCAAACTGTAGACATATAAGTATAGCACAGTTCATTTAAAATTAAAAGCAGCTTAATTAAAATTTCACACTTTCAAATTAAAATCCTTGTCAGCGTGAAAGGATAGCGACCACAGTCTGGCTGCCAGCACAAACCGACCAAAAGAAAGGACCATCAAACATTGAAAAGTAAGATCAAAAAAATAGAAAGCAACCAAAACTTTGGAAGGAGCTAATGCGAGCACAAACGAACTTAAGTTATTGCCAACAAGAAAGAAAATCATTAAGCTGCTGCCCAGCCCAGCGCCACTGCTGTTGGTAGCTCGCTTAATTACCAGTTTGTAATGCGACAGGATTGCTTATTTAAGGCATTAAAAATATTACGGATTCAGCGTTTTTTTCTCAAAGACAAAGCGCACACACTTTCCTACGCTTGACCCACACATACACACGTATACATAATTATGTGTGTACAGAAGGAGGTGGCGAGCAAAGGACAAACGCAGAGTCATCCCACTGGGGCGCCTTTTGGCCATCGTAAAATGTGGCCATCTTAACTGCACTCTGTGTCTATTAATATTAATAAAATTATTGTTGTGCCCCAACAACAACAACAACAACCACGCTGGTACACAGATAAATATGTTAATTTACAGTTATGTTGCCGAAGGCTGTCGTAATGCAAAGCATAAACAAACAAAAGGCAGAACCCATAAAACAAGTGTTGGGTCGCAAAGTGGAAAATTTCGTTGCAGCCTTTTAGGCGTGCAAACCCTCATACACGGAAATCTCGTGTGTGTGTGTGTTATTGTGCGTGCCTGTGCAGGGATGGTGTGCATAATTATGTTTTGTTTTGTGACATGGTAATTGTTTTTCAACTGCAAATTAGAGACCAGCAGATTATGCCGGAGGCTAAATGAAAAACTGAAAAACATACACACACATACAAATATGTGCTAATATATGTTAGATTTTATGTGAGCGCGGCATGAAAACATAAAATGTATGTGTATATAGGTTTTCAGAATGTCCGCTAATGACACTTTAATGTGTACGCGGCAGCTGACAGAGCAACAGGAGCAGGAAACCAATTGTTATACTTTAAAAATTATTAGCTGAAATAATTAAGTGTTGCATTTTGGAGGACATGTAGCCCAGAGCGTTATAAATATGCTATTAGCGAGTTGCTTAGTTCAAAATCACAAAACTTGGAGACCAATTATTGATAGTTAGTTTTGTAATATTCGCCTAAATGTATGCTAAATTTATATAGCATCGAAGAAGTTTATTTTTTCACTAACAAAACAAGTGTTGCCTACATTTCCGCGCTTTCAAGAATATATTTTCGGTCAGAAAGCAAGCAGGTTTTTCAGAACATACTGCAAGATCAAGCTTTTCAAAGCCAAATAAAAATAAATAAAAGAGATTTAAAAAAATTCAGAGCACACAATTTTAAGTTCAATATTTCTACAGAGAATGCTGGACCTCAATTCGGACAACGCTTTGCTAACAGCAACTCTATGCCGCACACTTTCTAATTGAAGCCAATATTATTAAACACTCTATACTCGGCAATCGAACGTATTTTTCAACTTCCGTCGATTCATAAAAAAAATTGGAGATTTGTAGAGTCTGTTATATCTGTACATTATATATAGTATAAATTATTTTAACTTTTTTTATAGTATTAAGTAATGAAGGCATTTTTTAGTAGTTTATTTCGAGCACACTTTACTACATAGAGCTGGCACAATTATTATGAAAGTCGCCTGTGAGAGCTTTCAACATGCAATTATATTGAGCTTTTGGTAAGCAAATTTAATTTGAGCAATTAAAATTCCTGACCTCAATTCAATTCCTTATCCGTTTTACAAGTTTCAAATTAGTTAAAAAACTTAGAAGAGCTCAGATCCATTGAAAGCTCGGTGAAAGCTCTTAAGCAGAAGTATTGTGAAAGTTCTTATGAAAAGAACTTAAGAGCTTTCATTGAGTAATATCGACAGGATAAGTATATGAACTCAGCTTCAATGAAACTTCGTTGAAAGCTCTTAAGCAGAAGTATTGTGAAAGTTCTAAAAACAAAGACTCMAAAAGCTTTAATAGAACAATATCATAAAAACTTCCGCCTTCTTTGGGGAGCTTTCATCGAGCTTTCGAGATAAGTACGAACTCCGCTTCAATGAAAGCTCTTTGAAAACTCTTGAACAGAAGTATTGTGAAAGTTGTAAAAAAAAAGACTTCAAAAGCTTTAATAGCGCAATATCATAATAATTTCCGACTTTGTTGGGGAGCTTTCATCAAGCTTTCACTTTTGCAAACTTTTAATTATTAATTTTTCGCTAAAAAAGAATATAGAACAAAACGGAAGAAAAATTTAAAGTTGAAATCGAATCGCTCACGAGCGTAGAATTCTGACATAAATACATACTTCGTGTAAAGTAACAAGTTTTTACGTGAAAATGACAAGACGACACTTGACAGAATAATACTATTTGTATTCTTAGTTTAAATAAACATTGTTGAGTGGGTTCTAAGCCATGACTAACACCATCTATTAGCAGCACTGACTTCAACACATAAAACATTACTTACCACAAATCAGCGATACTCACACTATATGCCGTAATGGCAAAAGTATTCAAATAAATTAAGAGCTCATAAAATATTTCACATACTTAGCTGTCGTATCATTAAGCACATTTTAGCATTGTTGTTGTAAGTAATTCATACTTATTACTGGCCTGTACGTGTGTAAACGCGCATTGCATCCTTTTAAGTTTTATGAGCGCTATAAAAAGCGGCTGTCCTCGTGTTCGTGTCCACGTCTGGTTTGTATCGCTGTCACCCTAGCTGTCATTGCCTTTGTATACTTCACTCGTCGCATTTGGCGGACGGTGTACGCTGTTGGCTCCGCTGTCAACGTGCTGTCAGTTGGTGGTCTAGGCTATAACTAAACCGCAAAGTTGAAGAAGAGCAAACCGCACATACATACATACATGTGCCAAAAGCTTAATAATGAAAGGAGCTGGCGAAAGTGAAAAACGTTTGCTGTCACTAAAGGCACACACACACACACGTATAAGTATTCTACTACAAAGACAAAGTGACCAAAAAGGGCAGAAATTCGTTAAAAGCAAAAGGGATTTTTCTTTCACTACAAAATCGACCGCCATTCCACCACTCCGCCAGCACTTAGCACTTGGCTATTCTTTTCATTTTGGTATTCGCTCTTTAGCTTCACTTTTTTTGTGCTGCATTGCCTGCGCCAACAATTTCGTATGCCAACAACATCATTATCCTTGGTGTCCTTTGGTGCTCTTTTAGTGAGGAACTAGCGTTCGCCAAAATAGCCAACCACACGCTTGCACTTAGCTGCTTTCACACAAGAAAATGACAGTAAAGATGTGGGCGAAAAAATAAAATGAAAAAGGAAAGGAATAAGGTGGCTTGAATCCGAGAGAAATGGAATTTTTCTACAAAGCGAAGAAATTTTGGTCGTGGAAAAATATTTTATATAAGACAAAGAGTCTTATGTCTGAGATCAAGGTAGTTTTTGCATTGTCATAGTCCTCGGACCGTGAGATAGGGGACCGAAGTCTCAAAGTATCGTTTTAGAGATGGTACTGGGATTTTTGAGGAATATTCAGGGAAAAGAAATCCTAAAATGAAATAAGCTATTCCTCTATAGCTCCTTCCTCTATATCTAAGTTTATTCATGAGATTTTATTGATAAAAGATTTGAACTTAGTACCATCATGAGACCTTCTCGATTAAAGCTTCGAATTATTGCACACTTTGAGAACACCCACATAATCACCACACTCAAGAGCAATATATGACCCCGGCTACCAAAAATAAAACATTCGTAGCCACGAATCGCGCGACCATGGTCTGTAAAGTGAAAACACGAAAAGTGAAACGAGCGCAATCCACAAAAGCAGAAGCAGCGGGTCAGCTTTAAGCACCAACTATAAGAGGGTATATTCAAACTTCCCGCAAAATTGGCATTAAAAAGTGCAGACAATAAGCGAATTCAAGGATGTTGTTGTCATTATTCTAGTTGCTGCTGCTGGTGCTTCTGGTACTTGGCTTTAGTGCTGAGGTTACAATAGGATTGTTGCGACGCTTTTTATTATTGTTTTGTATTGTTCTTTAGCGCCACCGCATTATTGTCATTTCTATGACTTTCAGCGACATTGACGTTGTACAAAAGCCGTTCTTAATAAGCTCAAGGACACTTCGGACCATGGTGGTAATTCATTTGCCTTAATCATAATTGAAGAGGTATTTAAAGTTGAAAGGGTTTGGTAGATTTAGCAGCAGAACAAATGAAATCTTGCGTTGGAAGGCAGTATAATGGAGGATAAGTCTCCCTAAGACATAAGTTATTTTATTAAAACTTAATTAAGCAGTAAAATTATTAGTTTTTCTACGTTAAAGAACTATTTTTATCAGCTACCCGATATTTCATTAGTCTGCCGTTAGTCTCTGATATACTAGGTGCCAAACAGCATAAAGCATTTATCTGATTGATTTTTGGTTTTGTTTTAAAATATATTATATTTCAACATGACTGTTGTCTGGATTTATGTTGAAAGTATAGCTTCAAGAGTGAACCATGCAAGATAGTTTGCTTTAAGGAAGCATACATTTCAGAGGTTATACAGGCTTATTGGGGTTTGGTTGAGATAAAGAAAGTCTTAATATCCTGAAGTTTTTAAGCAAAATATGGAATATTTTGGTATCTCTCTTTTAAAGCATACACATAGGGTCGCAAACTCTAGTTTAAGGTTTTTGTTTTCTTTTTATTTGAAGTTTAAAAATTCCGAAAATTTTGTTTAAGAAGAGATTAAGAAAACTTAAGGGTTTAATAAACTCGAATTTGTGAAATAATAAAAAATGTATTTAGTGTTTACGATGGATCTAATTTTTTTATGTTAAACTCTAAAAATAAACTCCGGGTTTAATAAACTCGAGTTTGTGAAACAAACAAAAACATGTTTGGTGTTTATGACTGTTCAAATTGTTTTTTTTTTTTTTATGTTAAACTCCAAAATAAACTCCGGGTTTAATAAACTCGAGTTTGTGGAACACTAAAATCATTTACTTGGTGTTTACAATGAATCTCAATTTTTTTCTATGTTAACACTACATTTAATTCACTTGTGTTTATCCAACAACAAAAATTACAAGTTGGTATTTAAGACGTGTTTAATAACCTCGAGTTTGCGCAACAGCGAGAATTCAAATTTGAAATACAAAAGTATTTATAAATGTAGTTGTTCAACTCTATATTTAATAAACTCAAGTTTACGGAACAAGACAAATTTTTATCTGGTGGATATAACAAATCACAGAATTTTGTTCATATGTTATACTCCGTGTTTATTAAACTCGAGTTTATTAAGCAACAGGAACTTTAATTTGGTGTTTAAGACGATTTTAATAAACTCGAGTTTGTGCGGCAACAAAAATTTTATTTTGGTTGTGAACACATTTTGGGTTAAACTCCGTGTTTAATAAACTTGAGTTTATGGAACACTAAAAATTTCTACTTGCTGCTTTTGTTGCTTGTATGGTAAACTTCGACTTTAATAATCGAGTTTGTGGAACAACCCAATTTCGTGTTTATTGGTTATGACGGTTTTAAGCATTTTATTTGTATGCTAAACTCCGTGTTTAATAAGCTCAACTTTGAGGAACAACAAGTAATTCAATTTAGTGTTTGGGACAGATCCAAAGAGTGTTTAAGACGTGCTTCATAAACTTCAGTTTGTGGAGTTTGTGTTTAATAAAGTCGGGTTTATAGAACAAAAAAAAAAAAAAAAAAACAAAGTTTACTAGTCGAGTTTAGGGAACAACGCAATTTTTTTGTGGTTATGGCTGTTCTAAGTATTTTTTCCAATGTTAAACACTCTTTTAATAAAATAGGGTTTAAGCTAAGCACCGTGTTTAATAAAATCGAGTTTATATTAAACTCTGTGTTTACTAAACTCGAGTTTTTCGTAAATTTTTTTTCTACACTTAACGTTTAAATTAAAATTTAAAATATAAAAAATTTTTCGGTTTACTAAACTCTGTGCTCGATAAACTCGAGTTTCTGATACAACATAATTTTAAGTTTGGCGCTGAAGACAAATTTTAAATAGAAACATAAATGCCTACGTTTTGAGAGTTGAAAAATGTAAGTACTGAATTTTGTCTTGTTGAGGTTACGTTCGTAGAAAATGGGGATTATCCTTTTCTCATTTAAGGAGCATAATAAATGCATAACAAAATTATTTTTTAAGAACGTTTAAAAAAATGTATTGAGTTATTTTTATATTTTATTATACGTTATATTATATAATCTAAAATGTCGGAAGAAAAATTCATCAATACTTTGAAACTATAATATGAGCAACTAATGATAAAGATGGCCTTTTGCAGTTAGAAGTTTGAGTTTGAGAAAGAAACAAATTGATTAGCACTAAGCTTAGTTCTTGAGAAAAATAAAGGGTCTATAAAGTTGTCCTTGCTGCTCAAAAAATATACAATTTTTGCTAAAAACTAATTACAACCCACAAATTCATCACTTGAGCACACGCTTGCGCTGATGTGGATTTAATAAATCTAAATCTAAGTTTGAAAGCACAAAGTTTTTTAGACTCTAAGACACTAAGCGCATAATCCCTCACTTAGATATTTAGTAACCACTAAACTTTTTAAATACGTTTGCGTTGCGAAAGTTTGTGCCTCAAAACCGCACATTTACTCTCATGAAATATTCTACGAATTGCATCGTGCCATTACACATATGAAAAGCGCCACAAGTTAAAAGAAAAAAAATATCTTGACATAACTGAAATGGACTCCGCTATCGAGCTGTGCCATATACATATGTATGTACCGACGCTTGGTAGTTCGTAATTTTGTTGTTTTTGCGGTTGCGCTATATCCTTGGTGGTCCTAATCGCCGGCTGCGGTCGCTGCGTAACACAACTATACATACAACCAAGCAGTAAATGAAAGCGTGAGAGATAGCAAGGCAAATAAGCGTTGAGTGTGTTGTAGCGAAAGCGTTTCGCAAACCACTCCAAAAGGCGAGCGACTTGCGCTAAAATTTTCATATAAACGCAAACATTGCGACCTAATTTTGGCGTAGATAAATTCGGTACACAGTTACTTTTTGCACAAAGTATAGTGATTGCCACATTTAATGTGACTGTCAGCTCGGTGGCAAGCACTCATATCAGGCAGCACGCGCTTTCCGTACTGCCGTAGTTATGGTTTCTGAAATTTAGACTGTCCATTCTATATAAGCACTTTGGGCATTATCAGTATGCGCTTGGCCTTGCCTTACGCGCAGCTCCGTCCTGTTGCTGCGCCATTCATTCCACGCATTCTATCTTTTGCTACAACATGCTATCATGACATGCTCGCTTGTCGACCGCTTGGCCCTCGGTTGCTGGTGTCTGTGTACTGCCTTGTGGCTCCTGTCGCCAACCATCGCACTATGCCTCTACTTAACGCTGGCTACGCTTTACCACTGGATGTTTGTCGTTTAGTCGTTTTGCCCCGCCGCCTCTTTCTCGTCCTTCCATCGAGTCGCGCGCATTATCTTTGCCACTTTGTTGCTTATTTACGGCGAAAAAATGGTTTGCAGGACACGCTTCCAATGTTGCTTGTAGCTGCCGCTTGTTTGTCCTGTCATTATCGGTGTGTGTATATGTGTGTATGTGTGTGTTTAGGTATACATATTTGATGTTGCAAAAATATGTTTGCATGTTTGCTGTGCTGCTGCGTGTTTTTCTCGCTAAACCAGCACGGTTTGCCCGAAAAGCAAACAGGGAGTTGTCATCATTTCCGCTCGCGCTCATTAATGTTCACCACTAATGCTTGACATTGTCTGCTATGCGTTTTTTCGCTATTTTCGACTATCCTCTCGTCGCTATTTTGAGTTTGTCCTATCTTTGGGTCGCAAACAGTTCAGTTCGCATATTCTTTTGTTAGCATCGCCTTGCTGTAACGTTGACTTTTTCGGCTTTTTAATGTTAGACAGATATTTTAAATTTTAATTTTCATTTTTGTGGCCTTAACGGCTGTTTTGCGATGCTCTTGATTTCATTGGATGTTGCAATTAGTGAGTGCCCTGTAGGAAAAATGTCACAGAATATAATCTGTGCTTTGTTTTTCGTAATATTTTAAATATTTGTTTGACTCTGCGGTGACTGCTGACTGACAACGTCCCTATGGACTTCGTCTACTACTTCCAACATTATTTGAAGATAAAGTAAGTCCCAATCGTTGGCAATATTATAACCTTAAACAAAAATACTCTCACTGCTGTAACCTTGAAAATAATTTAGAGTAACTCTGTCCAGTTGACAGTCCGTGGCCACATATGTTAAAGTCGAGTTTACGAAACAACAAAAATTTAGTGTTTACAACGTATTTATTAAAATCGAGTTTGTGGGTAAAAAAAATGTAAATTTAATTGTTGAGATGTTTCTTTAAATCCTGTTAAACTCAGTGTTTAAGAAACTCGAGTTTGTTAAACGCCGTTTTTGAAAAACTCGAATTTGTGGTAAAGCGCAAATTATTATTTGACAGTTCTAAAAACTTTGTTTTTGTATTAAATTCCGCGCTTAATAAACTCGAGTTTGTGAAACGGCAATAATTTCAATTTGGTGTTAAAAACGGTTCAATGCATGTTTTTTGGATATTAAACTTCGTGTTAAATAAATCCGAGGTTTGTGTTTAATAACTCAGTGTTTTATAAACCCCAGTTTTTGGTACATACAAATTTAGTGTTTAAGACGAATTTCGTTTGTTTCGAAGATCTTCCAACTTTGGTAGCTTTTCCATTTTTTGAAGACTTCAAATAGACTCTAGAAACACATATCTAATTCTCGTGAAGAAATACTACTTTCCTTTGCTTCACTTGATAATATATTTCAAATATTATTTAAACTTTTGAAACAATTCAAAGAAGTCCAGATTTAGTGTTTCACCTTCCCGATCAGAACTTTTGAAAATATACAAATTTGATAAACTTCTAATAGCTTCTAAAATCTCTTAACTCGAAATATGGGTCACAATAAAGATATAGTAACCCTAAAACCATATGGAAGAAAATACACATCCAACTGAAAAGTGTTGGTGGTGGTCTTTCTTACCACGTTGTTTCATATAAACAATCTCTAAGTGGAATTAGGATTAGTTAGTAAGAAAAATAAGTTTTTTATGAGGATCTTCATCTAGATTTAGAGCGCCTAGTTTGTTTGACAACTAAATGCTATGATCTGAACAACAAGTTCGAAGAGAGTGGCGCTCACTGGACAACAATTCAAGTAAAATTTCATGAAAATATCTTTCCTTCCACACAAAGAGTTGAGTTTGATAGATCAGTCTAAATAGGCAGTTCGACAAATGAACGAAATGTGGAAAATTTCAGATCGATACCTGAAAACTTGAAAAACTGAATAGTTCGGGTAAATAGGGACAGACTGGTCAACAGTTTATTGATTCTGTTTGCAAATCTGTATGTACGTATACTGTATAGAGTTTATGACGTGTTCTTCGGCTAACAATTCGTTATCATATGGTTTCCATTTTCCCTACAGGGTGTGCCAGAATCACAAGTATGTGCGCACATTTAGTGCATATTATTAGGTAATGGTCGGCATTAACTCTTAAATATTAATCTAAATTCTGCTTTAGAGATTTGCTTCGCTTTTGGAAATAGAGTGGAATATATATCCTTACATATATGTATATAGGATATATATGAAAATATATGGACACAGTTATAATTTCGTATAATATTAAACCTATCGTTGTGCTCTCCGTGGAATTTTAGATTCAAATTATTTGTGATTATCATGAATCAAAATGAATTAGTTCATGAATTTAATGAATTTAATGAATTTATGATGAAGAAGAAGAAGAAGAAATATGTGTTCAAGAGAAGAGGACAAATCTCATTTACCCAACTGTAATATTTCTTGCAATTAAAACTCATGTACTACAAATTTTCTACATCTTTTTACTTGTCACAATTGAAGTAAATATAAAATACTTGAAATATGTGAAACAAAGATAAGATCCTCAAAAATTTTGTCTACCAAAAATGTTAATTATTTTTTCGCAAAAAAAAAATTTAAATTACCTTAATTTAGTACCACTAGATTTAATATGATTTTCTCTTATATCTACAGTTATATCATCTGCTTGCTCATTATTTTTTCTCGCACACTTAAGTGCCGAGAAAGGCAGCTTACCTTTAGAGCTACCAATTTTCTCACCAATACTCATTATGAGCCGCCATAAAGGTGAATGTGCACTTGGGCTAATGGCGGATATAGTTAGGTAACGTTGGGAGAGGTGTGCCGCAGTGAATTACCATAAATTTGTGTTCGGACAAAATTCCTATTAAACGCATGTGGGAGAGCCATTTTATTATAGCGAACTCAGTCAAGCAAAAAGTAACCAGGTATAGTATTTGGGGTAAGATATTTTTATTTATGTTTGGTAAAAGCAATAATAATAAAAGTATTAATAATAATATCTGTGCTGCCTAAAATAAATAACACTAAAATTTTACTGCAAATTGCATTATATGGAATTCATCGTTGGTATCTTTGAATGAAAGAGAGAAATTATCATAATATAATACAATAATACTGATGCGTTCACACTTAGCAATCTTTTAGAGAGGGTGAAGGTAGTTTTTTTCTCTCTCTATACGTATATGATATTCACATATTGACGAAGATATCAGAAAAAACATATGCTCATATATACATATATTTCTGATGCTGTTAGTATTCAGAAACGACGATTGAGAGCGGGAGGCTGGTGTCTCATTTATCTATGGATTTAATGGTCTACTGATTTGACCTAAGACTGGTTCTTTAATTTCCAAACTGTTTAGTATTCAGCATGGCAAATATCCATGCAAGAAAAAATGGTAATCAGAGAGGATTACCTAATAGTAATTTTGGATATAAAATTGAGATGAAGATAGTGCAAAAGGTTTGAGACAGTTCTTTGAGATCGAGGTAGTTCATTATTAGTTTAAGTCATCCATACCATAGGTAGGGTGTTTACCTCAAGATCCTGAAAGAATTCAACTGCTCTTTTGCAATTATATGCTCTGCTAACATCTGTTTTTCTAACAAGCTCTTAACACTTAAATAAGACTCCAATATATGAGTTACATCCACAAATTTCGAAATTCATTTTATGATTAAAATCAACTATTTTAAGGCGAAATTTGATTTTAGAGATCGAGAAATAGTCACAAAACAAAAAAAATGGTACTGAAATCCTCTTCACGAGATTCACTTAACTTTTCTATTCAAAACACATGTGTTCTTCTTAGAACAATTCTGAAAACGATCAACTTCGTGCTGAAATCAACATCAAACATTTTTAAATGGATCTATTAGACCAACTATATACTGAGCCTATGGTTTAACAGACGTTGAAGTTAAATGAAGAAGAATTGGAATTACAAGAATCAATTATAAAGAATTACCAGAAGCATTAAAGAAACTTAATTTAAGAAAAATAAAACATAAAAAAAATATATAAAAAAGACCTTAAAAAATAGATTCTAAACTTCTACAAAAAAAATCTTAAACTGCAATGGCCTCCTTCTTCTAGTGTCTGACAAACCTTCACTTCACACCCAAATCCTCATTTGTACTTCATCTACAAATCTCCTTTTGTAATTATAAGCATGTTTGACCGCACGTGTGTGCAAAAGAAGCAACAATGTAGTAAGTCTTAATACCGATTTCCGTGTTATTTGTAGGGAGCCTCGTTGTTAATGCCGTCCTTGTGCCGCTTACGGATTTGTGTTCTTGCTTACTGAGCTGGTGGCTGAATAACTACTTTTTTGTCCACGTCGTTTCTTGTCGGCTTTGGATTTATTTGGCACCAACTTGAGTTTATTTGTTATATTTATTTTTTTTTACCTCTTTTTTATCGTTTTTGTCTTTTTCGTTTGTGAAATGGAAAGAGCTCGGCTATTGTGCTTCTCATGCAGTTTTCGGTGTCTTTTTCAAACTGATTTATTTGCTGTAACGTTAAGTGGCAAATAATACTTAATCTCCTTTGTGTAAATAATACATATTTATGTAGCAGATATTTATTTATCGCTGTTTTTGTTTTCTTACAATTTAATAGATTTTGTTTTTTACTTCCCAACTTGCAAGATCCATACCTCATATTGTAGACAAAAACTAGTTAGACTTTTTAATTACATTAAATTTAAGACATTACTATTAATAATATAAAATATATTCTGATAATGTTACACTACCTTGCATTCAATTGAAGCATTAGCCGACTAAAGTGGAGATGACATACTATATTACCCGTACATGCTAACCGTTTAAATAAATATAATATAATCACTCATACATATTTTTTTGTTCATTTTTATGACAACTTCTTTATTAGAAGTGCTTTATTAAAATTTCTTTATCAGACATATCTTCATACCTCACTGCAATATTTTATTTCGTTTTCAACTTAGTGGCAGTAATGTCCTAAACATTTTTGCTGTCCACGCAAAATAGTCCCGGCGAGAGCCCAACTAATATGCGAATTTTTTTAATCTAATATTTTTTATGTTTCTCGATTTTTTTTATTGTTTCTCCGGTTTATTACTCTTTCTATGGTAATAAGGGCGCTGTTAATGGTGCAGAAAAGTAGTCAACAAATATATTTTATTGCCAGTACAAATGTTAAACGAGTTTTATGTTATTACCTCATATTTGTATGCATACTTATTTATACACATATATATCTAATATCATATATTATGCAATAAAATGACTGAACCATATAGTGTAATAAAGCATATATTAGTTGTTAAAAAAGCACTGGGACGCTTTTCAGGCCAGGAAATAGAAAGTAGGCTTAAACCATGATTATAATAGCACTGTGTTGAGTTGCTCAAGAAATGAGAGAGAAGTCATCTACTCTGAGTAAAATAGTTCATATTATGATGATTAAAAACCACATGGAACACAAGTCCATATGAAAGTTCTAGACATAAAACTTTGGATTACCAATATTTTCAATGAAAAATTAAATACAATTTCAGAAAATAATGAATTTTCGCTATGATATTTAAAAACAAAATGCTGACAGTAGAAATGCTGCAAATATTTCCAACATAGCATTAGAAAAGTGTGGATGGAGGAAATGATTTTGAATGATCGAAATAGTCAGCTAATATTTCTTATATCCTTGTGATTGCTTGATATTGAAAGCACTTTGTCTGCTCCAAAAGACACAACTCGGAAGCATAGCACAATTGAGTTTGAAAGCATTGAAACCGTTATGTCTATGTAGCTCAGAATTCTGAAATTGATAATTATAGTTTTAGTAGTTTGTGACATATGTTCATAAGCATATTAAAGATCACGATTAATTTGATATTTGCCTCCTTGATGACTTAATTTCAAACCTTTTCGTTTCGTGGGCGTGACAATGGTCTGAGTGGCCCATATACAGTACTCCTCAACACTTTTACTCAAGTGATTATCGAAACATACTTTATGAAATTTATCCCTGAATTAGCAACAAAACACGAAAAAACTGTTTTTTTTTTATCAGATGAAGAAAGTTTTTACCATTAACAGTTTCTGTTTCGACCAAAAATAGTAGAGATTACGGAGAAATTTTGCAAGAAGACAGCCCGGTATATCGGAAATTTCAGGAGTATTACTGTTGCAAAGTACTCATTTACCCGCTAAGTAAAGGAGTTAAACCTGCCTTATCACATTTATTCCGTCTATGAACTGATTTTTTTTTTTTTTTTTTTTTTTTTTTTTTTTTTTTTTTTTTTTTTTTTTTTTTTTTTTTTTTTTTTTTTTTTTTTTTTTTTGTTTGCAGATGGAGATTCAAATTTCGAAAAGTTATCCAATTCCAACGTCCAAGGTTAGTCGATAAAGATTGATCTAGAATCTCTTTTCAGTTCTTTGAACTGTGTTTTTACAGTCAGAGATTCAAATTTCGGATAATCAACCAATTCAAAGGTTCAAAATGAGTCGATAAAGATTGGCCTGAACTCTCTTAGAAAGCAGTAATACGTCAAAGCAAACTCGGACACAAATAATCAGTGCTTTCGATTATTTTTTTTTCAGAGTACCCTTTTTTGATCAAAATTCTGTTCTATTAGAACCTACTTTAGACTATCTACAGGCTTTTTAAGTTATAAAGGCTGCAACTTTAGATATACAGGTTATGTTTGGTGAGATTAGGTTAGATTAGGTTAAGAGGTCGATCCTAACAGGGACTATGACCGGTCCGTCATCGTAGCTAAAACTCTAAATAATGGATCATAAACAGCTTGTTAAGAAAACGAATGTCAATTTCGGTTTTGTAACCTGGTTCTCCGAAAGTACGATATCCCAGATATTTCAACCTGAGTCTTGTGAAGGCTAGATAATAGATAGATAATTGAGAAGAAAATGTCGGGTTGCTTCTATTCTCTAACTCATAACACTCTCTCAAAAATCTTTTTGAACAACAATGCATGCACATTCAAATTTTGACCCATTTCTGAAAGGATCTGCAGATAACCTAGAAGAGATGTATAAATTAATCACAAATACTTTGTATATGCCATAACCCACTGACTAGCGAACTACCGTTTACCGAATCGATATTCAAAAACGGAATGAACACCAGCTTGCCAAAGTAATCAAAAAAAATAAAAAAAAACAGCGCAGAAAACAAGTGAGCGATGTGGAATTACAAGCATCGCTGATTGCTTTCAATTATGCAATGAATAATCACGTAATTAAAGGAAGAGAGCAGTGACTGGGCCAAGCCGTGAACACAGACCAGCGTGCGCATACAGCACAGTGAGAGTGGGAGAACGGCACGGCCATGCGGTAAGTAGAAAATCTTGTTGGAAGTGTAATTAAAAAACTTGCGAACTTACAACGTTTACACAACTGACTAAACGAATGGCGGCAGCTGAGCTCAATGGAGTCGGCCAGAAGGCGCTGTGGCGGCGCACGGGCACACGGGCACACGGGCACTGGGAGTGGATGGCAAGACATAACTAGCAGTGTTTGTATAATAAGGCGGCCACTTACCTGGTTAAATGTTGAATACGAAATTCAAAGCTCGTCTTTGAGTGCTTGAACTGTCACACTTCAATGTGGCTGGGTGGGTACAGGAGCAATGCGACAATGGCAGAGGTTATTAGCTTTGCGGCGTGAGGAAAGAG
Source organism: Bactrocera latifrons (assembly GCF_001853355.1). Classification (NCBI taxonomy): domain Eukaryota; kingdom Metazoa; phylum Arthropoda; class Insecta; order Diptera; family Tephritidae; genus Bactrocera; species Bactrocera latifrons. The sequence goes on from NW_017535407.1 coordinate 1,248,586, forward strand.
CGTAGGGAGAAATTCAATAAAAATTATGCGTAAAAGATGTGGCGGTGAATCGGTTAGTTTGGATTGCAGTTGGCACAATTTTTTTCTTTTTTTTTTATTTTTTTTGTTGAAAGAAGGAAAGAACGAACTCTCTGTTGTATATTTTTTTCGCAGCACTTTCTCAAACAACCGTTACGCGACCGTTGAACTTTCACGTTTAATGGTGCTCACTACCTTTTTTGGAATGTCCGCACATCCAGCGAGAGCTAATCAAGCTTAAATAATGAACTCAAATCGATTACGTTTTGCCGCATGCAAAGACAAATCAAATATCAGCTGAGTTGTCTTTTATTTTCGTCACGTAATTATCTATTTGCGCTCTTCTTTTTTTTTTAATTTCACTCACATTTACCTTGTGTGAAAATTTTCACGCTTTTTCACAATGCGCGCTATTGATTTTGCGCCGCCTCACACTCGCGCTGGTCGGCAGGCAATGCAAATTCACGCGCACTTACGAATCACGTCCGAACGCTTGTAAGGTGGTCGACAGATTGGCAGTGAAATAACGACAATCGCGACAAAGCAACGAAAAGATAGAGAAAATTACGCAAAAACAAAAGAATACACGCTTGAAAATATTAATAACAGCAGCAACGCGCTTCCGCTTATTATTGGCGCGACTATAACTGCAGTTACAACGCACGTATGTTGTTGTTGTTGTTCTTGTTGTGTTGCTAATATTACAATATTATTTTTATCGGAACGTCCGTCTGAACGTCTGTTCTGCACAGAACTTCACTTACACACTTTTGCTTTCCTGCAACAGCTTTTATTTTTATTTTTAGAGAACTTTTTTTTTTTTTTTTGCTCTCGCTTTCGTTCGCTTTATTACTTTATAAGACTGACAAACGACAAAAGTTGTGTGAAAAGAATTTTCATATTTTCTTTATATATTTTTGTTATTGTTTGCTTGTTTACTTTTTCAAGATTTTTTTGTTTTTGTTTTGTGGCATTTTTTTATTTCTGTCTGATTTTAAGCAAGTGTTCGATTTCGTTGCCTCGAGTCTCGGTTACTTAACTTATTTTGTTTTTGTTGCTTTGGTTTTTTATACAGCGTAGTGTTCGCTTTCCGGCAACAGCAGCCTTTCTCAAGTTTTTTTGTTGCTTTTGTTCTTTCAGTCAGGTGTTGACGTTGACATTCTGCAAAAAAAAAAATATAAATAAATTATTTTTCGTCAGGTTATGTACATATATATATACACACACAAACAAACACTGCAGTGTTGCTATTTGTGTAGCGTTTAAGCTTTTGTAATGCTTCAGGTGAAGAGTGAATGAACTCAGGACTTGCGCGCATCAATTTAGGTGGTTATGTACAGGTTAAGGTTTAGCGACTCAAAGGAAAATGTTTCAAGGTATTTTTAGTGTAATAATGGGAAGTCTGCTCCGATTTGCCTACTGGTAAAAATAGCTTTAATAATACCCAAAAACACTTAAAAAATTTCGATCAGAAAAATCTCGAGATACGTGGGATAGATTAACAGTACTTGAGATACTATAGTATGGTATATAATAGTTATCTCTCAATACTTAAAGTATTAAGTATATAAGATTGAAAGCAATATTCCATACTAACGAATATGAACATTTTCACGACTTTTTAGCTATGGGATCAAATTTCATCCGAACTGATAACAGAAAACTTATTGTCATGTATTTTAAAACAAATCTTCATTATTATATTTTAAATAGGATCTTTTTTATTAACAGGATTTTTCATAAGCCGCAGCTGGCTAATTTTTGGAGCATCTTGCTCTAAAGTATTGTATACTTTTATATTCATAAGCCCACGTCGCGCCACCAATAATGAAAACTTTGGTGAATGTAAGGTTCTCAGCTGCGTAGCATGCATCTCTTGTACGACTTCTTCTCGACGTCATTTTTGCAAAACTTTCACTTTGTACTTCATACCCAAGACATTAAATGAAATGTGTTGAGTACATCATAAACGATTGTTGAGAAGCTCTTCTATAATGTATCTGTTATCAAAATGAGAACAAACATTGTGTTTTTATTTTTTTTCAATACCATCGTAATTAACAGGGATGATTTCTGACATTCGCTAAATGCTTTGTGCACTCAATTACATGGTTTTGTTATAAACTTTGGACTCCCGCAAAGATTTCTATGATTTTGTATCCACGTTTCCATTGTAAACTCAAAACTCCATTAGAAACTCGTTGATCCGTTATTTTTATAAACAAAATCACCAGACAATTTATATTAAGTAAATAAACAGCTGCTAAGCACTAATTACAAACTGAAATTTGGGGCTAATGGGACATAGGAAATCAAACTGCACAAGAAGTTAGAAAACTTAGCTTGTACCATTCTGGGAAAAAGTATATTATGGGTTGTCCAGTCTAAATGGACGAGTCCCAGTCAAATTTGATGAGTTGGATTATAGTATTTATACTGACAAATATGGTAACCAGAACTTCTTAACTCATTCCGGAATCACTCTTACTAATAAATACCTAATGGCCTTTAATTTTGAATCATTGCCAATTCCGTCCTGGTTCATTCCTATACTCTATTATTTATGGAATAAGATGTGTTCAAAGGTTTAAAGAGGCTTTTAGGAAGAGCAAGAATTAAATATTACCATATTTTTTTTTATTTATGTATTTTTCTGCCTATATTTCATTGTATTCATCATACTTATTTTCACCTCACGATATACAACGTCAAAAATATATAATTTGTAGTCTTTTCAAAGAAACATTTGAGAACAAAATGAGATTGAAATAATTGTCTGGTAACAATAATTTGGTTTAAGCACAGAAATTACAGGGGAACAGCTGTCTCAGATTAAAAAGGCTGAGAACCACATCAAAATGAAAAGTGGCCCACACAGTGGATCGTCTCTTTGAGAGCACTACCACATCAAACCAGAAAGGTGAACGTAACAGTGGACAGTCTTTCTGAGCAGTCTATTCTCCCATCCTACACAACTTTTAATAGTAATAATAAGTAAAAGTGGCGGAAAATTCTAAAAAAAGTTGAGACGATTCATGTTATATAAATTTTAAGACTCAAAAAATTTCATACTGTTCCGGTGAATATTTTCGAAATTATATGACAATTTGAAAAGGCGTTTCAAAGTGCTTGAAAGTGCATTCCAAACTGTAAACCCACTTTTCTCAAATGGTGCTTTCAAAGTCGGTGACCAACATTAAACTAAACAGATTATTATTAAATTATTACAGAGCTTTTAGAATAGATGTTTAGTAATTAGTCGAACATTTTTTCTCACCAAAAAAAAATTTTTATCAACAATTTAAGACCGGCACTTTAATCAAAAATTGATTTTTTTTTAGATTACTAGAAGAATATTACTTTAACGAATCTTCGATCCAGTTCAGAGATATAGTGGCCACTGCAAAACGTGACCTGACTGAGATCAGCTGTACTTCCTTTCCAAAAAAAAAGTTGCTTTATTTATATAACATTGTATATTATATGCTAATTTATGTTTTAATTACAAGCCATGTTAGCGGAGAACTTAGTGTGAATGCATTTCTGTATTTGGAAGTGGTGAAAATGTTGTACACAGACTTAATTATCAGAATTTAGCTTATTTACAACAACTTAATAACAACAACAATGCCAGAAACGCCACTGGTACCACATAAATTAAGTCAATGTCAATTCCACTCAAAACAAAGAATACTCTTTGATAAAACTGTCAGACAAGCTTAGAGCTATGAACAAAAAATCATATAATGGAAGACAGCAATCGAAGACAGTGGAAAGAAAATTTTAAATATAATATAATTTACAGTTATGTAGCTACTTAAAATTTGATTGCCTCTTATTGCATTTTCACCTTTGGCAAATTAACCTTTTTGAGTGAAAAATTGCCAGCCTGCCGCAAATCAAGCGCAGACATCAAAGTCTAGACTGATTATATAATTGATTGCTTAAATATTTTTTATTGCTTTGCTTTATATTCGCTTTTCCAGCCGAAATTCGGTGAAAAATCACTTTAAATTGTTTCACTTATTTCTCGTCTTCGTTGGTGAAGTGCTCGCAAGAAACTTTAAATGGATATTATGCAAGGAGTGTCAGGTGAAAAAGGAATTGGGATATTGGTGAAGATTGCTAAAATCTGCTATCTCATACAGAGTGAACAATCAATCTTAATTCGAATAGATATCCTCACGAAATTGTGCACAGATTATTATTGTTGTTGTAACGGGTACCTAATCCCCTTTGTAATGGGAAGGACCAAAAAAATTGTCATCGCAGTCACCTAACGGGAGCAAAGAGAACGTGATGTTTTGACGGGGTCGGATCAAATGGAGAGGGTCTCAGATATGTAGCGTTAGCAGGGCACGCAAAAAGGTGGCTCGTGTCATGCGGGGACTCATTTCACGCCGGACATATGTTTGCTGTATCAGGGTCTGGATAAGTAGGAGTTTAACCTCTACAGTGTCCAGAACGAATCTATCATGTCAAAAGTTAGTTGCGTCCGAAGTCAGGTCGGCGTATTGTTTTATGTCGTCGATGTAGTTGAGGAGGAACTTCTTGATCCTCCTATCAGATGGCTCTGCTCCAAGCAGGTGACTGCAGGTATGATTTCTGCGAAAAGCTGCTTGGAGAGGAGATTATTATGCTTCTTAACCGGGAGCATACCCGCCTCACTATGGAAGTATTCGATGGGAGACATCAAGGGGCACTCTATCGTAGTCCGTAGTCTGAGAAGTCTGCGGTTTCACCGTCTACTTTTCACAGCATCCAGACATAGAGAGGCATAGTAAAGGACCGGCCGGCCGATTGCATTGTATGTTGCCAACAACGTTTCTTTATCTTTTTCTCATGTGCTGCCGGCTAGCGACTTGAAGGTTTCGTTGCTGCTCTATAATTTGGTAAAAATATCGGTCGTGTGAGGAGTGAAGAAGCGTAGGCCAGGGGTATCATGCCTAAAATCTTAGGATTTACTCCTTCGCCCAGGTTATCTGGCAGATAGCCATTTACATTTGAGCATATGCCATCGATTTCACTGCCTGAGCAATCGAGCAATCACCAGCAGACAAGGTGGTAGAAATTCCTTCTGACGATTATTGTCTAGAGCAGCGCAACAACCTCCGACCAAATTGCTTACATCGGTCCACAGTGTCATACAGCTGAGATGCAATGGGACCGAGCAAAGTTAAGTCTTTGGATGGAAATTTTTTTATTTATAAGATGTTGAAGTTTTTGATATATTATATTTTCTTAAACCATCTTTAAAGCTGAAATTATCAACCATTACTTTATCATTAAAATCTCAAATTATGACACAGCTTATTTTAATTTTGCTAATTTACGCTCGAGTGAAACGCATTATCATCGTGACGTTTTGTAATTACATTAAATACGGGCCAACTGTAAAAAACACAAGTAAACGAAAAGCAAACCGAAATTGAAATAACTCGAAATTCGCCGCTGAAAGCGACTCCCTACATGCAGCTGGGAACCCTGCGATTCGCGCACTCTCACTTCGTTCGCTTTACAATTTTATGCTTCAATTATCGCACAACTTTTCCAGTAAACGCCAAACACCAAAAGAAGAAAACGCCGAAACCTACAATACCGCCATTCAAAGCACTTATATAGTAAATGTGTGTATGTATGCATTTATAGCGGAATAGTGTTCGAATTACATAAATTTCGTTAACGGATGACTTAACAAACACATTGCGGAGCCAGTCGACTTCGATTTTTCTTTATTTAATTTTTTGATATTTTTTTTTTTTTTTGCAACAAACAGAAAAAGAAAATGAAATTTGTTTGGCGAGCACAGCTGATATCTCTCGTCGGCAATGACTTAAAGGCAACAACTTACAGAGAACTGCTTTAAGACCTTTTCTGCTGCAAAAATTTTCGTCATTTAAATTTTTTTGTTTTTTATTTTTTTGTATTTTATTTATTTATTTATTATTATTTTTTTTTTTTTGTGTTGTTTAATATCTATTACCAAATAATGTTGTTGCTCATGTTCCTTGGAAAAAGTGAAATGTTAGCAGTTAACTATTGAAGGAGACAGACAAAAAATATAGCATTTTACTGTTAAAACACACCTAGGCTTATCAGCATAGTGTATCGAATGTGCATAGCCATGTGTGTTTGTAAGTAACGAAAAAGTAGTGGAGAAAAATAGCAAAGTAACCAACCGGTTTGGATTCGAAATTTGTAGCGTTAGGCTTTGTCTTGTACCCCCGAATATCGCTTGAGGCATGGTAAATGGTTGGATACAACATGCATGCAACCCTGCAGGAAATTTGTGTATATTTAAGTTCAGAGGCAAGGAAATTTGGAAGCAATTGAAGATTACTTCATAGAAATAACGAAAAAAAATTTATCTCAGGTTAATAAGTATATTCATATGTAAGAAGTCGTCACTTCATCATTCCGACTCACGATTTCATTCCAATTCGTTGACTGCTATAGTTTTACTACTTCGCACATATGGCTTGTCAAAAAAGTCTTGCGGTATTTTCGCTAGTTGGCGCTAAGAGCGCGTAGTTCTAGTTTTATTCGTCACATCGGGTCATGCTATACCTTTTTGGAAAGCTCATTTCACGCTCTAACACGTGTTTGATTGATTGTCATTTCTTTTAGGCCGTTCGTGAGTTATAGCGTCGCAAACATGGAGCAAAATAAGGAAAAAATACGTCATATTTTACAGTATTACTACGATAAAGGCAAAAATGCATCTCAAGCCGCCAATAAAATTAGTGCAGTTTATGGACCCGATACAGTTTCCATTTCCACCGCACAAGAATGGTTGCAACGTTTTCGTTCTGGTGTAGAGGTGGTCGAAGATGCGCCACGCTCCGGAAGACCTGTCGTCGAAAAATGCGATAAAATCGCTGAATTGGCCGAAAGAGATCGGCATAGTAGCAGCCGCAGCATCGGTCAAGAGCTAGGAACTAGTCATAAAACCGTTATAAAATAAAGTAAATAAATAAATAAAAAATACCGCAAGACTTTTTTGACAATCCGTTATTATTATCTCCATTAGAGACTCAAGATTGTTCTGTACTACTTCTTCCTAATTTGGAACTATACAAAAAAAAAATCAGGTAAGGAAACTTTACATTTTCTGAAACAACGAAGATAAAATAATTCAAATGCCGAGCGTACCATTCGCAACGTCATTACCCCATGGTAAGGCCCAAAATTCATTAATGAATAATATTTGATGGAATATAACACGCAGTGAAGAAAATATAGCATTGACCTTCCCAAGTGACATTACGGCGCTCTATATTCTCTTGAAAAGTTCCAAGAAGATTCGAAGTTTTCGAGCCAAATTTTGCTCAGCGATAAGGCTGATTTAGTTTTGTCTTATAGGGTATGTACACAAACAAAAATACCGCATTCGAGACAAAGAGCCATCTAAAGAGGCTCAAGAGCGGACATTTCATTCGTCAATATTTCTTCCGGCCATGATCACCGACTATTTGAAGCCTGAAACTGAAGCTTGTAATCTCGTCGACATTTGGTTTTAACTAGACCGACCCACTTGCTACAAATCAATGGATTTATTGAGAGAACACTCCGGTGGGCCGGTCGATTGGCCACCAAGTTAAAATTTTTCCTATGCGAATATATAAAGTCTTGAAGCAAAACGTCACGCGTATCAATCGCCAGTTACCAGTCGAAGTGCTCGAACCAATCATGAAAAATTGGACTCAACAAAGGTCTTATCAATTAATGAACTATGCGAATACCATTATGGTAGGCAAAGATTTCCTCTTAAAAGGCTCTTGCTTCTTTCCACCTGAAAATTTATTACCTATACTTCGGATGAGAGCCCAAAGGAATCTGCAATTATAGGCAGAAATATCTTGCACTTTGAATATGAAGATTAATCAATCTTATCATTTGAGAAAATATTTTTCTGTAATTTGAAACTAAACTCATAAGAAGTAAGTGAGCTTTAAGGTCAAAAGGGTCAAGTTATAATACTATGCCCTTAAATGTAAGCAACGTTTCGCTTTAACAATTATGTTGCCTACATTTAGGATGTCAATGACATTCAAGCAAAAGATCGAATATATGTAAAACCCCATAATAAACTTATTAACACTCATATGCCCTATATTATAATCCTGAACTAATTTATGTATTCAATAAATAATTAAATATGTATGCGAGCTACATAACAATACACTTTCGGAAGAGTTTCCCGCAAAATTCAACTAATTTCACACTGGTTCTAATATTATAAATCTTCATTGTTGTACAGCAGCTTTTTGTTGCAATGAAATGAAATCGAAATTGAAAGGTAATTCAGTGCAGAAAATAGCAGACGAAGTATCAGCAGCAGAGGAACGAGCAGAGGAGCACCAGCTGAGTATTAGCAACGACAACAGCAATAAGCCAACTAAACAAGTATTGTCTTCTTATAGTCAAGTTTTTGTTGTTGCCACACAAAGTGGCAGCAAGAAAAGCGCAGCAAGCAATACTAATGCGTTTGCCACAGTTTTGTGTGYTAATGTGGCAACAATGGCAGCAAGCGCTGTGGAGCAAAACAAGTTGGCTGCATACAAAGTGAATTTATGTACCCAAAATATGTATATAATTATATATATTCAATAACTATGTATACATAAACTGTTTGCCTCAMTTTTGCATGGCCAAAGCTTGCAAGYKGTTGATGTTGTTGCAGCTGTATTTGCAGTCTACAGCGTCTTTGTCGTCGCCATCAACAAGCCAACAATATATAATTCTTGCCAAACACTGYTAGCTGTTAATATTAAATGTTGATGTCGTCAACGTTTTTGTTATTGCCTTTGCGTTTGCGTTTGCGCTGGTTGCAACTTATAGCTGTTTGTTGTGGTTGCTGTCGCCAATGCCTGTTGCAGCACTCCGCACTGCTATTGTCGTCATCATCAGCAGTCGCATTGTTGTTGTTGTTGCTTTTATTGTGCTTGTTTTTCTGCTTGTTGCTGATGTTGTCGCGATTGTCGTCTACAGGCATTATTACAACATTCGCCGCATTTGCCATTGCCTTTGCAACTAAAGTCGTTGTTGTTGTAATCTGCTTATAGTTCCACATTTYAGCGCTTTTGTGCCGCTGCTGGTTTCGCTTGTGTGATTATCGTCGTGTMACTGCGCTATGTTATGCAGCTACTGTAGATTATTGTTGTTGCCAAGCACAGTTTCGCGCGATTTGCAGTTATTTATTTCGGTTTTTAAGATTTTTGTTGTTTTTGTTTGTGTTTTTTTCAACACAGACAACAACGGGCTCCCTCTCATTTGCTCTCACACACTCTCTCATTCTTTCTCTGTCGCCCTCTAACCGAAACTGCAGCCATTATCCTCCAGTCCGTTTGCCTTGCAGCACTTACGGTAAATTGTTTGTTGTTATGTTTGACCGTTCAACTAAAAACTTTTGTAATTGGAATTTCTTTTCAGCTTTAGTTCAAAATTTTATGTTAAAAGTTGGTCGTTTGCATTTCTCAAAATCTTCGCCACTTTAAACTTCAAGCTTGCAGCTAAACAAATTTCCACATTTCCCTCAATGTCCGGTCAGTGAGCGTCCACTTGACACACACATACACAAAAAATATAAAAACACGCACACACATACGTACATATTTGTACACACCACCCACATATCCAAATATTTGCGCATTTAAATACTCGAATTCTCCATCAATATGTGCCTTGTGTTGGCGCGCCTCTCTTCTTCATTCTTCTTGCTTTATGAATTTAATTTCGCATTGAAAGTTTTGCATTTTTCGAAAATCTTTAAAATTATTGGAACCATATTTCGCAAGTTAGTATGCGGCGGCGCTTATGTCCAAATTTATGTTTTACTTTAATGGATTTTGTAAAAGTAAAGGCGTCTTCGTACAGTTAAAGTTGCCGGTGGTGAACTTATAAGAAAACTTTTGTTGATGAAGCATTTATACACATAAACAACAATACTTAAAAACTTTAAAAAGAGCCAAAATATTAATGAATTCGTTTTATGGTCAAGTTTTAATATATTTAGTGTTTTTAGTTGAAAGTGAATGAAAACAAATACCGCTTATCGGTTTTAATAGAATTAACTGTGATTTTCAAAATTTCTTTAGTAAACTTTGAAAGATTTTGTAGAAAGTCAAGATAGTTCCATTTATTTCTTTAATTAGAATTTTTTATTAAAAAAAAATTCAAAACTTTTATGAGGCTTTAGTTCCAACGCACATTGGATGTCGATTGCAGCTTGTTTTATAGAAGTAAGTCTGGTTTCAGTTAACAAAAAGTGCGTTGTCCTTCCTAAAAGCTTTTACGTCACATTTCTTCAACTATTCTAAAAGATATTTCGACAATTATTTATACGAACTCAGTGATTGAGATCAAAGTAATGTTCCAATAAACTAAAATTCACGAACGGATTCTAGAAGAAAGTTGGGACCTCGGTAAACAATATCCAAGCTGCAAGTTCATTTTTGCTATACCAAAATGACTGAGAAGGAACTTAGTCAAAAATGTACTAAAATATTGACTGAAATTCGAAGTCCATGAGGTGAGCGAAATTCTTCGAAGAGAAAATAATGACATATAGTGAAAACCAAAAAGGGACAATCAAGCTAAATTAAAAAAAAAAAAATGGATAATAATATTGCGACCAGTGAACAAAACAATAACTAATATCGATAATTACTGAAAGTTTATCGATTTATCGATACTATTTACAAAACTTCAAAAGCATTCGCAAATTTTCCAGATATAAAATATTTTTTCGATTATAATATTGCGTCTAGTGAACTCACAGAAACATCGAAAAATACTAACATTGAAGTATATCGATTAATACATAATTTTAACTAAAATCCTAAAATATAGAACAATTTATATTTGTCAAAATTTTTTTCGATTACAACTAAATGAAAGGAATATCGATAATTAGTAATTTAAGTAAACATTAGAAATTACAAGAAAGAAAATTTTAAAAATGTATGGTAATATTAAATGTAAGGTTATCGATAACTTTAGGTGATTAAATAGTTGTTTTTTTGTAGTTAGTGGACATTTTTCAAGGCTTAAAAAATTGTATCGATTACATTATTGTGGCTAGTGAACCAAACACGAATAGAATAGAAAGAATAACAATGATTACTGGTAATTAAATACATCGATTAATCGATAATTTTAAATTTTTTTGGATAATTGTCGTTAACAGTAAAAACTACAAATTTTCGTAAATTTCTCATGGATTTAAATATTCTTTCGATTATAATATTTTGGCTGGTAAAAAAACAAGTATCAATAAACGAATAATCGATTATTCTTGAAAACGTCGGCAAGCATCGTACAGTAAAAACTGCAATATTTTTAAATTTTTTTTGCTTAAGAATATCGATTAATCGATAATTTTTACAAATTTTAGATAAATATTGATAGAGGTAACACTTTTTTTTTTTCAACATTTTTCGTGGCATAAAAAAGTGTTTCGATTATATTTTTTTAGCTAATGAAGCAAACATAAGGGGTATCGCTAATTACTAAAAGTTAAGTATATCGATTAATCGATGATTTTTGCAAATTCTAGATAAATGTCGCTAAAGGTAACATTGTTTAGTTATTGGAAAAATTTCGTGGCCTTAACAAATTCTTTGGATTTCATGGCTGTGGCTAGAGAAACCAACAAGTACCAAGACACGATTGTAGATGGTCAAGCATACCGATGAATCTATGATTTTTACAAATTTCAGGCAAGTGTCGTTAACTGTAAAAGCTACTAAAAGTTAAGGAATATCGATAATTGAATTGAAAATTAAATATATTAATTAACCGATAACTTTTGCAAATATTAATTATATATCGAAAAGAGTAAGACTACACGAATGTTAGCGGCTTTGAATTTTTCGCTCTTGTGACTTATATATTATACGATACGATAAAACAGGTCTTAAACTCAGCCTTTCATTAAAAGTTGTAGAAAACTCGCCGCATTTAGATTTTCAAGGATTATAATTTGGATCTAAGTTTATAACTTTAAATATTATGGGTTTGTAAATATAATTCTGAAATTTTAGTTACCTAATTTTTCCCAATTTCTCAATTATTTCTTTTTTTTTCAAAACATGCTGAAAAGTGAGTGTTATCGATACATTTTACAATTCTGAGTACTTGTATCGATATTTTGTAAGGTGTGCTGTGTTAGTATAAAGAAATTACTTCTGACAAATGGTAATTTAATCACCAACCAAAAAAAAAAACAAGTATTATCAGAAAAAGTACAAATTTTCTTGCTAAGCGTAATACAAAGTAGGCACTTTGTTTAATGCAAACTTCGTAGATAAAAATATGAAATAAATATATTTGCACTCTGCCATTCATTTGTGATTAATTTTGGTGCAAAGTCTTGTCATTTGTTTATTTACATATACTTTACACATATTTGTATATTTACCTCACACTCTAGGTAATTTATACTTGCTAATGGCTAAGTAAGCAATATTTCTAACTTAATATTTATGAGTTGTTTTGTGCGAGATAAAGGTTGATATTTTCCACAGAGATTTGTGTAAAGTAGTGCTAATGTTTTTGCAATGGAAGATGAGTACATTTTGCAATCATTTGTTGGCTAATTTGCGAGGAAATTAGCGATTGTAAAATTTGAAAATCACGGCTATTAGCTATACTTAAATGATTATTTGAAAATGTGAGTGGTACTATGACTGAATTGCAGTCATAACATACCACTAATTATTGGATTTGTCTAGACTTCCAGGGTAACGGATTAGTCATTCACTGGCGCTTAAGTTATACTTATACTCTAATAAATAAGGTTGTATGCAGAAAGAACCCATAAGCGCCCATTTTCAGACTAAATGATGAGATATAGTGTTCTGTCATGTACCGAAATTTTTCCAAATCTATAGAATATTTTATGAGATATTAAATTTGTTCCAAAAAGTCGATGGAATATAACAATTACAAAACACGACTAGTAAATCACAACTCACTTATCCAAACTCGAGCCAAGCATTGAATCAAAATATTTTCTCTCACAAACAGCAACAAAAACCTATCTGATGAAAGTTATAATATATGCAACAACAACAAAATTAATGTGGCGAAATAAAAAACTTGTACTCAAAATCGAATTCGAATAAAATCAACCATCAATATATTCATAATGAAATGATTTGATTATAGACATTGATTGCATGAAAATTAGCAATGATTATTGGCAACAGACGCTGACGGCAATAAAAGCCACAAACATTTGCGGCAAATCGAAAAAAACACGAGCAAACACAGAAAGCATAACAACAGCAAAGCGAGGATGAATAATAGAGTATGCACATAATGTATGCGAGAGTGTATGTGTGTGAGGAAATGGCCAGCAATATTGATCTTGGAGAAAGAGAAGTGCTGATAGCCAACAAAATAAATGCACGTCGATTGCTGATTACAAATACATGCACACACGCTATTATAAGCACACTCATACAGCCATAAGCACACGCTAAAAGTGCCGAAAAGAAACTCCTGCTGCGTGTAGGTGTGTATGTGTGGCGCTGCCGGCAACAGTTGCAACCTCATTGATATTTGTTTACTGACTCAGTTAAATGGCAATTTCGCTGTGAAATTTAGGGGAAACGCTTCGAATGTTAATCAAATTTGTGCAAAGTGTCGCAATAAATCTGCGCTAAGGGCAAACAACTCGCCCTCTGTGTGGCGTGGCAAGCAAATCAATAGCAGCAGTAGGCCGGAAAGGAAAGTGGAAATATTGCAGAATTTTATTTTCGTACTCCGAGCTGGAAATAATGACAATACGACATTGTGATTTCAAGCAGAAATGTGAGAAAATTAATTTAATTTTATACTAATTTGATTTATAAGATTCGGTCTATATATAGCATTTGTAATAATAGAAACCGGTTTTGGCTAAATTAAATTGAATAATCAGCGAGGCGCGATGTTATTAAAGGCGGGGATTTACAAAAAAAAAAAAAAAAAAAAAAAAAAAAAAAAAAAAAAAAAAAAAAAAAAAAAAAAAAAAATAACTATATTGTTTATAAGCACAGTGTGCTGATAACATAAAAATACAGGAAAAAATCTATATTTATAAAATTGAAATTTAAGAACATTCTTCATTAATTCGGCCGTACAGAAGCTATAATAGACTTTATAAATAAAAAAAATTTCCCAATCGACAAGCCAGCTCGTTAAACAAAATAGTTATCCAATCAATTGCTTGGTTCCGATAATTCAGTTTATATGGAAGCTATATGCAATAGTTATCCGATTTCGGCAGTTTCCAAAAAATGAGCAGCTTCTTGAGGTTAAGAAGACTGTGCAGAATTTCAGGGTAGCATCTAAACAACATTGCTATGCCGACAGATAAACGAAGAGCCTGACTTGGCTGACTCACGACTCGACTCGCTCACATTGATCGTTTATATACATATACGTAAGTATATATTTTATAGGGTCTGCGACGTTTTTTCCTGAGCAAACTTAATTCTCCCTGTTCCACTCTGAAGTGATTTTTTTTCACACACAACTTTCTTATTGTAAAGCTACCATTTTGTTAAAAAAAAATATTTTTTTAGTTATTAAATTTTTTTTTTTTATTTATTTACAGATAAATTGTGAAAGTTCTGCTTTCAATGCGGTCCATATACCGCCCTAATCCCTTAATCACTTGATATATTCTGCATTGTTTCTCCCCCATTCTCTAATACATGGAAAGTGTCGAATAGAAGAAACAACTCCCATAAATGAAATAGATTGAAAAATCAAGCAGAGAAGAATGGAAAACAGTTAAATGACTTTGTTGATTTATCCACTTTCTTGCTGTCATCTTTTTAATTGAGGTTTGCTAAAGTTAAGTTAAAAGGAAGAACGTTTTATAATTTCCAACTGGAATCTCATACGGTCAGCAGAGAACACCTGCCCGTTGTGATGCCTTAAACTCCCATAAAATAATCCCAAAGATTCTCATAGTTTCAAAAAGCGGTTTTGGGCCAAACACAAATTGCTTGAGGCGGCTTACATCAGTTTCGACGCTCCGAATTCCCCTAAAGCATGACTTGCGAGATATATCAACCTCATTCTTGCAAAATGTGATCAGTAGAGGAGAAAGTGCTTGCATGTACCTGATTTTTTTCCGCATACAACTTTCAGAATAAAAAAGAAATAACCTACTATACATCTAGTACTAATGTGAAACACTGTACGCCAATACTAACATGTGACTAAATATATTTTCGTCGCTATCGGCGCCTCATTAAAGCGTTAATTGCGCCAGACATTAAGCAAATAATTAAGGTAGAGCACAAAAAGTACTCATTTACCATAATATTGATAGGAAAAAAAGAAGAAAAGGTTAATACTACAATACAAACTGGTAGGCATTCATATGCAAATTGAAACGTAATTAATGATAATAGATTGAAATCAAAAGCAGTAATGCAAGTAAATATAATGTTAATTAAAACACAATTAAGGAATAAATTTAAGATTAGTGAGAGAAAGGTTTTGGGATAATACAACGCATAGATGTATAATTATCACGTTAATCTGACATAACACGAGACTTATACAGGCATAAGACTGGTTCTGAGATCTTTTCTCTGGGCCAAATCCAACAGCGTGCAGGAAAGGCCACCGAAGAGGCTCAAGTGCGGTAATATTGTCACAGTTGTCCTTCTAGCATACGAAAGAAGGTTAAAGAAATTATGTCAAAATAATAAGAGCGTGATTGAAAGATGATAAAATATCTGGCACTCACTGAATATGGAACAACTCGCGGTAGATGAACGGCCATCCTTATTACAGATCAAACAATAACAATGTAATCAGCATCATGATGAAGAGCAAAAAAATAAAAAAAAATTCTTCAAATTGGGGTATTTCTTTGATAATGTTCTTTTGTTAATTTGTTAACATTACCAACAAATTTAGGTTAACGAGAAATTCTGAAATCATAATTCATATTTGTCAGCGTTAGACATAATTTTTAAGCCACAACCTCAAAAACTGTCAAATTTACATATCAACTAATGGACGCTAACACCACTAATTATTATTAAAATTCGTAATTGTACAATAACAGAGCTTAAATACTCTAATTGAATTGAGCTTAGAACAAAAACACACAACTTAGCGGCTTTGGTTCGACAACAAACCGAAAAGCGGATTAAAGAAGTGAAACTAAGTCAAGCACATGTTCGAACATTATACACACATATGTCTATATATGTAAATATGGTTTATATGTAACTCGATTAACTAATTCCATAATCTATGCAATGAAATTTAAAGCAAAAACCAGTTAGAATGCATCTAAACGAACTTGACCAACTTCTTAGCCAAGACGTTGCACTCATGCTATGAACAACTACAGCGTGTTATTAATAAAATCAGCTGCGTTGAACTTCAACCGCAGCAATGGCAACAAAAACCGCAACAGCTGTAAGAATTGTGTACGCGCATGTGGCACCAGCTAATGGTGTAGGTATGAAAGTAGGCTGCTCAGTAACAAAGAAAAATTGTGCAATCGAATGAGCATAAGCATCCATTTTTTTTTTTTTTTTTGTTTTTTTTTTTTTTTTTTTTTTTTTTTTTTTTTTTTTTTTTTTTTTTTTGTTTTTTTTTTTTTGCTTTTATACCCTCAACGGGGTATATTAAGTTTGAAAAAGAAGACCACGTAGGAGACACTACTAAAATTTATAAGTGATCAACTGAGTCCATTTGGTCAATGTTCTTCTGCCCGTCTATACCTCCGCATATATGCGGTGTAATCCCTCAATTTTTGCGATATCGGTCTGAGATTTTATATACGTTCTTTTGTCTTTAAGATACTGCTATTTCGTCAGAAACGCCGATATCGAACCATTACAGCATGTAGCTGACGTACGAACTGAACTATCGGAATCAACTGTTTGTATGGAAAACTTTTTTTCTCAATGAGATCTCTTTACCAAATTTGAAACGCGTTATTATCCAAGACAACGGTGTAATCTCCGAATAAATTATGCAGTTAAGACAATTATAGCACATAGCTGCCATACAAACTGAACGCTCAAACTAAGGTCCTTGTAAGAGAAACTTTTTTATTTGGTAAATTATGTTCATGAAATTTGGCACAGATTAGTGTTCAAAGCATTGCTTTAATATCTGAAGAAATTTTTCTAATCTATAGCATATAGCTGCCATACAAATGGCCGATCAAAATCAAGTCTTTGTATTGAAACGTTTCTATTTATGAAGAGTTGTATTGCTTCATCGGCAGAAGCAACGTTTTTTACTGATTCTTTTTTATATTTTTGTACTTTAAAATCGAGTTATCACTACTCAAAATTGATCCAATATGTGTAGAACACTCTCCGCATAGCCTAAATCTATGGTTTGCTTCCTTTGAAAGCCAAGTTAATTCATTTAAATTAAAAACATATATATAAATATGTATGTAAATGTATATGTTTATAAATACTCTTATTTTTACCATTTTAAACTAATTCTCTCTCGAACAAACCTTAAAAGCAAAGTTCTTTTAACGCATGATTGACAGGTGGCAGCATCAGAAAGCAAGTCATTATTTTGCTTTAGGAAATGTTATTGGAAAGTTACCTTTGGTTTTTAGCCAAATTATTTTATCGATTTTAGGCACAGATATATATACATACTATATATGCGTCCGTACGTACGTATATACTAATGCAGGCACATTTTTTCACAACTGTAACCTTGACTTCGAATAATCACGGCATTGAAGCAAAAAGTTTGCTTCAATTTGCTGCTGATAATTAAGAGGGAAGCACCAGAACAGGTGGCAGAATTCAATGGAAATTAGACTGAACAAAAACAAGGCCCAAAGGAACATATTTACAGACATAAATATGGAGGGGAGTTTACTTCTTAAAAGTCCCCGAGCGAATGTAAACAACGTAAACAAAGCGCGTAACAACAACAACACTCATGTCACTCATAAAGCTAGCCAGCCGCCGCATTTTAAACATTTCGAGGCAAGAGGAGCAGGAAAAAACTTTTTTTGGGAACAAAAACACTGATATCGAGAAAGATAACGGCCAGCATAATACGATGTAATGATGATAATTATTAATTAAATGATTAATGAAGGCAAGGCACGCACAAACACACACATATGTACGTATGTAATATGCCCATATAGCAGTACTAGGGCATATATTGATGAGATGCTTGGGAGAAATCACAAATTGACAATAAAAATAATGAAAACAGTAAAAATAAAGCGCAGCGGAGTTAAAGTAAATACTGGCCAATAAATACAAAAATAAATATGGCAACAAAGTCAACGAAAAACAATATGAACGGGCAGTTGCGAATACGAAGCGCAAGCAGCGCTTTTGGAAAACGGAATGGAAAACAATACAGAAATAAATAATATTAAATAAACAAATGGGAAAATGCGAAAAAAAACAGTTCACGCCTATAAAAGGTGGTTTACCGCAATAACTAGTAGGGTCCAATTACATATACACATACATATGTGTGCATATGTGCTTGAAAAAAAGTTACTGCAAAGAGCACTGGAAATGATTTTTAAAAATAATAAAAATTGAATTACAATGAACACAAGCAAAGTGTTTTTTTTTTCTACTTTTGTATTTTTGCAACCGCAATAATAATAACAAGAACAACAGCAAAGTAGCATAGAGTTGAGATAACAAATCGCGTGTGAGTTCAAGCGTGCAATCAGCCGGCAGCGCACAATAAACAAGAGTTCATAGAAGCTGTAGTATATAGAAATATACATATACATACATACATGCACATATGAATATATAGAACTTTGTGAAATACTAGAAAGATTTCAATGAAATTCTAATAAGTAAATTAATTGGAATATGATAATAGTTATATATAAGCAGATAGTAAGCTAGCTATACACATGATTTTATATAATGATTATGTACATAAATATTATATGTGTAAAACCCACAGCTTACAGCAGGCACAAGCAGCGCACGCGAACTTCAGTGATGCTCTCGATTAAGCTTGTGGCTTATTGAGCTTTGGCATATTTCAGTATATAATAATTTCAATTTTAAATGTTCATAATATTTATAATTTTATTGCGTGTTAGAATAGACATAATAGCGTTGATTGTGAAAAAAATTGTTGTTATTGAGCACTGCAATGATTTTCTACTGAATTAAGTAATTTTGTTTACAGTGCCAAGGTCAGATGTTATGGTAGAATGAATTTGCTGCGGAGGCCTTTATAAATATAATCAAATATGCCAGAGCTCTGAAAGCTTTGAAAATACCTGATATCACAAAGACCCAATCATGCTAAGGAGTGGTTAAAAAGGTGAGAGAGCGAAGTGAGAATTTTCGTATTCTCAAAAAGAATTTTTCGTTCGTGTACAGTAATGTTGTCGTTTTCAAAACAGTCCCCAATCGAAATTACGAACTTATACTAACGTTTTTCTTTTTTTTTTTTTTTTGTGTTTTTTTCAACTGTCGAAGAGCTGCTCAAACTCCTGTTTTGGGATAGCCTTTAGCTCTTTCAGCGATTATTTTCATCTATCCTTTAAATCCAGGGAGCTTTAAGGTTTTCTTCTTTTCTGGCACATATGGAAGCTAGCTCGTCGTTACAGTATTGTTTTTGGGCAAGAATTCACGAAAAAGTCACGAAGTATGAACAGCTGCATTAGCTGCAATCGCTCAGCTCAAAAAAAGGCCGTTGCGGCTGCTAAAGACTGAAGAAAGTAATGAATACGGCAGAAAATTTGATCGTACTTCAGAGAACTTTATATCAATATAATGGAAATTTGGACAATTCGACTCTCTAGACATGCGAAAAGGTAATTTTTAAGTTCTCGTTATTCTTTTCAACACACCTCGTATAGCCTGATGAAATACAAGTTGTACGGAAAAATTTAACGGATCATTTAACGGTTGGGGTATGCCGACACCCTCTCTATCTCTCTCTCTTTCTCTCTTTTTTGGAAACATTTGAAAACTTTAAACTAACTTATGAGCTACCTGAATACTTCCTACTCGGAATAGCTCGCACGGTAAGAATATATTTTTGATTTTCTTAGACCACACGATGGCATATTTATTTCTCGAAACAGTTCAATGTGTTTTAGATATTAGCTACATAAACGTTGTTGAAGTTCCTCTATAAAAAATTTATTAGTATATTTATGAAGAAGTAATATCTAATAGGAAAATGAAAATTGTCTATGTACATATTTTGAGCTATTTATAATGGAATTTAGAATCTTGAGACAAACCAAATAATAAAGCTGATACTATAGTCATTTGTTCGGTTCAAAATAGTATCGTAGAAGTAAACTTTCGAAGTTTGAACTATCTTATAAGCCCCTGTTCTCGAATGGTGGATTCTTTTTCAATAAAAAGTTCTTCTCAATATCAAGCAAACTTTGGGATTAGAATCTAAGTAAAGTTTGGGTTGAACATTTTCTTAGTTTAAATGAAAGTAAAACAAGTCATAGAGAAAGGCAAGAATCGATTGATTCTTGAATTTTTTTTCGGAGATTGCAGCCGAATTTCGTGAAAATATCTTAATATGATATAAAATGAAAAAGTTTTCCATACAAGCACTTAAGGCCGTTCAGTTTGTTTGCCAGCTATATGTTATAGTGGTTCGAGATCGAAGGGTCCAACAAATGGGGAGCTTCTTGGAGAAAAATGTACGGGTCCAAAACCTACAAAAAGACTGCCAAAAGGATGGACGGTTATCCATTCAGTTTGCCACACTGATCATTTATACATACTATATATGGCAATTCTTATTGGGTTTTCCACGTTTCCTTCTGGGTGTTACAAATACTGTAGCATATTTATTACGAGTGTACTCAGTTCTGGGTATAATAATCAAATATATGTATATCTTTTACAAAGTCATAATCAAGCTATAAACAACGATTTTCTGATGGAAACGTTGTACTACCCGGTATAGATTGCGTGATGGAGGAATCTTTAGTTAAGGAAACTCATTTTGTTTTAATCAAATAGAAATATGTGTATAATGTCAAACATTTTTGAAAAAATTGTTTAGATCAGTGTAATCTTAAGTAACCATATTTGCTGGGGGAGCTAACAGAATTGTATATTGTTGACTGGAAAATAGAGAAATGGAAAAAAGCACGATACTTGTGATATATTCCTGAACTATTAACCAAAGTATTTTGTAGTTAGCATGATGTTGAATTATACTGCAATGAAATTATATTGAGAAAACTGTAGATATGGGATCAAAATGATAATAAAACTGAGGGATTAGTCCACTAATAAACGAGCAATTTTTTTTTTTTTTTTTTTTTTTTTTTTTTTTTTTTTTTTTTTTTTTTTTTTTTTTTTTTTTTTTTTTTTTTTTTTTTTGAACTAGCTGTGAATATTAAATTCTTGCGGTTTTCCCAAGTTTATTTTTTTAATCGACACGAAAGCAAAAAGTTACTGTCTTCAAAATTACAACCAGGTTACTTTGTTTTTTTACACGGAACTAAATTTAGTCGCCGTGATTTATCAATCTAAAAAGGCAGATCTGCTCACTATTCTTACAACACTATGGTTACAACCACAAATGGTTCTGCACGAGTACGTGATTATTCAGAGAGCCGCTAATCACAGTTAAATATCACAAAAATCTCAATACTCCAATTGTTTTCCGCAACTATTTTCATTTAAAACAATTTTATTAGGAAATAAATTGTTTAAGCACGAACTATAATTATCACTTAATTAATTAAAATACAGAAAAGCTGCGAGTATTTTGTATAGGTATCTCTGTAATCTATAATCGTCTATATGTAATGAAAGCGTCGTATATTATTTTTCAAGGCGGGAGCGTAAAGTTATCGCAGCGCTGCTGGCACCGTTGACCCGTACGCAAAGCTCAAGCAAATAAGCAAATAAATAAATGAGAAGAAGCAGAGACTAAAGAAGAATACTTGATTGCAGCACGCTCTGACAAACGACATGCGTGCAGATAATAACGGGAAAATTATACTTAATATTATATGCATTACAAGTGCTGATAATGAGCGTAAATAACGGTATTATTTACATAAATTAAAAGTAAGCAAAGGCGACTTGTGCGCTTCTTACGTTCAAACTAAACCAAGCAAACAAGCAAGTAAGTAGGTAAGTAAGCAAAAGATTAACGCGAAGAATGTAGGCAAATAAATATTAATGTCATAAGGGGATCCAATAACAAACAACAAAACACCGCAGATGCTCAGCGTGACTAAAGCGCGTCTAATTGAAAGTGAGCGTTGGTGTTATTTTAGGTGAGTCGTGTGAGGTTTTGTTGTTAGCGACGTTCGCGCAATCGAAGCCAAAGCGCTGGTGAAGGGGTTTACCCAAAGAAACCTCTAAATATATACACACACATGCGCACACATACATAATGATGCACAATGCTCTAAGCAAAAGTTGCGGCTCAGAGCAGAAGATGCGAACAACTTGAGTGTAGAAAAGCGAAATAAACGAGCAACATGAAAGAGTTGCTATGCCATTGACGTTGACTGGGTAAACTGCTGATTAAAGCAGTAGAGAAGGCAAAAACAACAGCAAAAGCGTAAACTTCAAGTCGTCCAAAGCAACAGCAACAAGAAGAATTATAGTAATATCATTGGCATTTGGTTGATGTAGAGTAAAGTAAATGGCAAAAGCCATGGCGACCATATAACAACAGTAGCAATAACAAAGCAAGATTGCAGACGCGCTACAACTGAAGCACAGATTAATCAGCAGAAGAAGAAGCGGTGGAAAATGCTGTAAAGTAAGAAAAACCGGACTGCGTAGACTTTCATTCTCTTTGAGGGAGAAATATGTAATGAGACAGCTGTAATCAGCAGCAGTAGTAGCTGCGAAAATAAATGCTTAATGCGTTAAAAATGCCGACAGTGGGTAACAAAATAGATTGTTGGAAATGAAGGGTAACTGGTGTTGCCAATTTTAAGCTGTTTGTGTGTTCATTTATAATATATTTTTTTTTAAAATAATTTTTTTATAATACATATTTTTGTCTTTTCTGAATATTTTTTTTTTCTTTTTAAGATTTTTAAGTTTTGTATATTAGTAAAATTCAGTTATTTTTATAGATTTCAAAGGGAAATATTTTCAATAATAACAAATTTGGTTTTTGCAACTCTCTCAAGACATACTGCTTTTTTGTTTTCATTAAAATTTTTTTAATTTTTAAATTCTAAGGTTTCATTTTTGAATTGAAATGATGAGAACATTTTCGAGATGTTAGCTGATTTTGATTAAGACGACAGTAAAATTTCATATATAACTTCAGTATATGACTTGAAGGTATACATTCGGAAAAATCTGTTAGAGGTGAGAAGTAAGTTCATAAAAGCAAATTGGGTGAAGTAACGAAAAATCAGCTAACTTGAAAAGAGTCTGCTTATCTGAAGAAGGTATAATACCTTTGACGAAGGAGTTTCATAATTACATTGAATTTTTGGATGGCAAGAATGAAGAAATAGTCATTTAAAACACATAATGATGTTATCTAAACCAAGAAATAATAATATTTGAATATTTATTAATACCTTTTGAACTAAGCTGCTAAGGAATTGTACATAATGAAATAAATTTTCAATGTACTAAACACATGAAAATTTTTAAGGGGATAGAAAAATATCAATAACGCTGTAATTTTTTTCAAAATTTTCATCTTTCACCACTTTCGAAGTTGGCTTTCAAAATCGAAGTACTTGCCAAGTTAGAAAACTTTTTTCGAAATTTGAGTTACAAATAAAAAAATTTCTCCACTTTCGAGGTTGGTTACTAAGTAAAAGAATTTCTTCAATTTTCGAACTTAGCTTTCAAAATCGAAATGGTAAGTTCGAAAATTTTTTTTTCGCAAAATTTTAGTCGTAAGTAAAAAATATCTCCAATTTTCGAAGTTAGCTTCCTAAATCGAAATATTTTAAAGTTCGAATATTGATTTACTGACTTTTGTTATTAATCATATAAATGTTGTGAAAGATCAAAAATAGTATATTGGAAATGGAAAACGTTGTTTGAAGTTTCTATTTTGAACCCACATACAGACTGCAATTAAAATTTGGCTTAATATTACCGCTGAGAACACGAAACTTCGCCCCTTACCCCTATTCTTGGGAGGTCACGACAGTAATACATTGGATGCCCTTGCTACGGTTATCCACACATAGGTCTCCAGTCGAAGCAACTTTTTGGAACTACTTTATGTCACTAATAATATTGTTTTTCAATAATTTCGAAAACTGATATTTTGATTGTATTTTTATTTATTTTATTTTTTTTTTTTTTTTTTTTTTTTTTTTTTTTTTTTTTTTTTTTTTTTTTTTTTTTTTTTTTTTTTTTTTTTTTTTTNGCCTATATGTCCTTATTTTATTTTTTACTTCGATAATTTCGTGCGAGAATAAGGTATAAAAATTTAACCTAACTTATTCGAATATGTCGTCTTAATTGTTTTTCATAAAAATTGCACACTTTCACAGACACAGATTATATAAATATGCTTTCCGAATATATTATTATGCCTTAATTAACATGGGTTAAATGCGATGTGTATATTTCTAAGCTTCATTTCATTTTGCTTAGAATTGCAGTTTTATTATTTCAGCTGTGAATTCAATTCGGGTCATTTTCATCTACAGAACACTCAAATTTAAGCACATATCGTCAAGTAGAATGCAAAATAAGGTAACATCATTTTTCATATAAAAAACGATAAAATAGAAAACATTAACTTGAAACAAAATTTGAGTTTTGGTTATAAAATGGTTATATATTGCTCATATAGTGGTTATATAGTGGTTATATATTGATTATACGTAAAATTGGAAAATCAATAATATCGAAAAATAATTTTATTACACTAAAGCAACAACATAAGAAACAAAAACTATTTTTTTCATAAGTTCGACAGATTAACTTTCTTAACACAGGAATCCAGCATCCATAATTCAAAATATATATAGTAATATTGTGTTTCATATTTGAATTCCACAAACCAGTATTGAACAAAACATTCACTAAACAACCATTGTGAGCGTGGCAACACTAAATGAAGAACACAAAAACGCAAATCGAAAGTTTGAAAAAAATTAATGATAAATATGAGTAGAAAAAACTGTATACCAGTTGCCGCGTAGCAAAAAATATAAATAAAGTACGAGTAAAAATAATAAATAAATGCCAGTAAATAATGCTGAATGACAAAAAGCAATGCTGAGCTGCAAAGCAGTAGCTGCAGCAACAACTCCAGCAGAGAATAATGATGCCAAAGCACACACCAAGAGCAATCCGAGTGTCACATAGTCATCAGTCAGTTAGATATGCAGCTTTATATGGATTTATAAATAAATGCCTGCAAGTATTTATGTATGAGGCGAGCTCAACCAGTTGAAGAGCATTGCTAGGTAACCGCCAGCTTCATGTGCAAGTCATATATACAATTGTATATATAAAGAAATACATAAATTTAATATTTATGTTGCCAACTACGCTGTTCTTTGCAACTTCAGTTGGAAGTGACAAGCAACGAAGACGATTTATAGATAAGAAATACATGTGAATATGTGGTAGATGCTTTAAAAATTTATTTATAAACTTAGATACATATGTAGACATCAAACCAGAACTTTATATGTGCAGCGAGCGTGAAGAGATGCTTGCGAGTTATGAAAAAAGATAAAAATTACCAACTGCTAGACTTAAAGCAATAATTTGTAGAGAAAATAAATTTTTGATATAATAAAGCATTTCGCTTTAAACAATTTAAAGACAATTTTTTGCATGAGAGTGATGAATTCATAAAAAATATCAGTAGAAAAATTTAAATAAATTTTAAGACACTAAACTAAAATTTAGACTTTTGGATTTTATTTAACGAGAAAAAATTGTATATGCACAGCAAAAAAAAAGCACCCGGAAATTGTAATGTAATTCAGCGGATAAATTACATTTCAGAAAAATGTATTTTGCCATCTTACTTGGACTGTCCTTAGTAACTATGACAACTATGTGCACGCAGTGTTCACCAGTGTATTTACAGCAAGTGCTTTAAGTGGTAGACCTCAGTAGCGCGCTGCGATTTTCACAGTGGATAAGACATCGTTAAGGAATTTGTGTCGAATTGTGTGTTTCTAATTAATTAAGCTGTGCAAAAGCTTTGTAAATATTGGAAAAGCCTTACAGTGATTCAGTTTTATCAAATACACAAGCCTAAGAGTGGTACAAAGTCTTCAAACACAGTCCAGAGATCAATGAAGCCGAGGCATGGTTTTGGACTACCTTCGACCTCCAAAACTGTTGATAATATTAAAATAGTGAGCAAAATGGTGTTTGAAGTTAGTCACGCTAGTGTTATAGCGATAGCAAGAGACCTTTTTTTCAAACAGAGGACGATTGTGACCGAATTTAAAGCCAAAAACGCCATTAGTCAACCACCGTACTCAATATATTTTTCAGCGTGTGGCTTTTTTCTTCCCGAAACTGATATTGCCACTCCCACTAACGGGACCCGTTTTCAGCCAATCGAAGCGATATAACAAAAGTAAGGAAGCGCTGATGGAGCTGACAGCCATCCCAAAAAGTGCTTATGAAAAGTGTTTCAAGAATCGTTGGCATAAGAGTATACAGTCACAGCTACTTTTCCAAATGACATAATTGTAAATTCCATTCTTCGTTTCGAATGTACGAATCAAGAAAAAATTAATATAACGGGATACAAGTTTGAAAAAATAATGCCTTTTGAGTATGCCACCTTATGGTCAAAAATTGTACAAATTCAAAAAAAAAAATAATAATGTTGAAGCTCCTAAGTACCGAATATTTAAAGCCCAGTATGTAAATTTGAATTTTTACCGAAAATATGCAGCAATGTATAGATTTAAAATTAAAATTTAGCGATAATTATTAGCAGCATGTCTATGTGCTACAAATGGATTAAATGGGATCAATACTTCCCTTATCTTAAAAATATTGAGGCAGCATGTCTTTAATTGTATATTACTTTCTGTTTTTTTTTTTTGTTTTTTTTTTTTTTTTTTTTTTTTTTTTTTTTTTTTTTTTTTTTTTTTTTTTGTGTTTTTTTCAACTGT
>NW_017535407.1:1275737-1277526 GCF_001853355.1 Bactrocera latifrons
TTTTTGTGTTGCTGTATCATTAGCAATACTTCATTGTACATATTTTCTTATGAAATGTCAAAATGTCAAACAACAATTAAACTCAGTATAAAAACACAGTCTTGCAATCACGATCTCAGAAGTCGTTAGTATTTCCTTAAACCAAAAGCGTGATTTGAAAAATTTGCTCGTCATCTTAATTGAATTTTTCACTGGAATTAAAGCTGGCAATACACATATACATAAATATGTATAAATACATATATACTACTCTGCACAAGGTTGTTCGTTGGTGCGAATGCAAATGTGAAAGGTGCGGTTATAAATACACAACCAATTCAGCGCCAACTAACCTATTGACTGCTGACCTAACCCACAGTCATAAATTAACGAAGCACACGAAAGTCAAAAACATTTGCTAAATACACACATACATATGTGTGTATAAACACTGTGTACCCACAAAAAATATATAAACAGTGTGTACCACTTATATGCATGCGTCTATGCTTCGAGTGCGAAAGATGCCCAAAGTGGGGAGTTAAAAATGTTGAAAATTAGAAAACAAATTGGTAACCGATTGCGAATAAAACTTTTCTGGTATCAGAGCATCTATTTTAAATTATTTGTTCATTTTATGAAATGAAAATAAAGCAAATAAACAAAACTGTGTTGCGGCTCACTGCACTCTACGTGTTAGTAGGTGCCTTATGAATTAAGTTCCTTGGTAGCAAATAGTTTATGTAAGTAACTGTCTCAATTATTTCGAATATGTTGGTGTTGATTGCGTTAGCACTATGCTATGCAGCAAATATAAAATGTATATGGCAACAGCAGAGTATACACGGCGTAGTTTAATTTATGGCATTATTTATTAGTTACAAATAACACAAAATTTTTTTATTTTTTAATACTTTAATTCGATTTAATTTTTATACCCTGCACGAAGTATATTAAATTTGAGACAAAGCTTATAACAGGCAGTAGAAAAGATTGGAGACTGTATAAAGAATATGTGTATATATATAAATATTCAGCGTGACGAGCTCAGTCGATTTAATCATGTCGTTCTGTCCGTCTGTCTGTTTCTCCGTATGTTCAACCCTATAAATGCTGTCTAGTCACTCAGTTTTTGAGATATCACTCTGAAATTTTGCACAACTTTTTATCTGCTCATTTGTCGAAACTACAGATATCGGACCACTCTGTCATATAGCTGGCATACAAACAGATATATTGAGATCAAGGCCTTGTATGGAAAACTTTTTTATTTTACTAGATATCTTCACAACATTTAGCACAGAATATTAGCTAAATAAAATCTGTAAGCTACGAGAAAAAGTTTTCAGATAGGCTCATTATAGCATATAGACCCCGTACAAACTGAACGATCAAAATCAAGTTATTATATGAAAACTTTTTTATTTGACGAGCTATCTCCACAAAATGTTCCATAACATATTGTCCATACTAATTGTAAAATTTACGAAAAACAATTCCAGATCGGTTCACTATAGCATGTAGTTGCCATACAAACGTAGGGATAAAAATCAAGTTTTGTTTTTTGACGAGACATCATCATGAAATTTTCCACAACTTATTGTCCATACTAACGGTAAAATCTCCGAAAAAAAATTGTAGATCGGTCCAATATAACATATAGCTGCCATACAAATGGTACTATCAATATCAAGTTTTTTGGTAAGCAAAAACTTTTCTATTTGTGAAGGGTATTATAGCTTCATTTGATTAATTATTATTGTTATTATTGTGTTTGTATACATTTTTATCATATCTTATTATTTTTATA
>NW_017535407.1:1277556-1284562 GCF_001853355.1 Bactrocera latifrons
GTATTTTTTTTTTTAATTTCCATTTATTATTTTATTTAATTTATTTATTGTATGCTCGTCTATTTTATGTATTTGCTTGCGCCTGTAGCTACAGTGCTTATGAAATTTACTTTTATTGCTTTGCATTGTTAATTATTATTTCTTTATTTCTCCTTTCCCATTAATGGGTTGCTAATTTTTTGCACGAAAGCTTCACTCAATCGAAAGTTATTGGAGTTGAGCAGTAGGCGTTAAGTGTGGCAATCTTTTTTTGCCTGAATACACAGCCATATATGTATATATATATATATAATAATGATGCTACATTTGTTGCTGTTGTCCGTTGTGGGTTATTTAATTTCTGGTTTCGTGTAAATTACAAAAACTCATAAAATTTTTGTTAGTAACCAATATTTGGGGGGAAAAAATATGCATATTTCTATTAGTATATAAGCATATTCATATTTAAATAACTGTAATACATACACACAAATGCACCGACACGCACGAAAAGATTTCGGCCGCAAACGAAAATGAAGCAGCAGAGCTCAAATGTGTCGTAATGACGATGCCGCCGACAACAATATAAACGGATACGAAATCGAAATAAGTTTTTTGCCAACTGATATACTCGGTTTTGCGAACGAGATGGCTGGCTGCCTGACTGACTCACTGACTGGCTTACAGCAGAACTGGCGTTGCCGCTGGACCGTCACGAAATATACAACGATGCCGTGTGTAGCGTTAAAAAGACGCACGAAGTCACCAAATCTGGCTGCTGGCTGCTGTCGCGTCGACTGCACCGATCAAGGGCTCGTATTGGCAATGGGATATTTGCGAAAAAACGCGCACTCAGTATAGCACTTTAACACACTTTATCATAATTTTTTTAATCAAATTATTAACACTTTTGTTCATTTACTTCATATAAGCGCTAATATTTGCACAATATGTAGATATTTTTCAATAATTTCGTAGGCTTACAAAAAAACGAGAACGAACCGTACACGAGGTTAGCGTGCGATGCTTGCGAATGCGATTCAACGACAATACGGACACTACACGCGATTCCGTCAAACGAAACRAACCGTTCGTAAACACGCTCCAACTGAAACTGAAACGACCAAACCGAATGACTCCAATACTTTGGGCTGTGAGCTCCACAATATGTGCATAAAGTACGAAGTCAAATTTCAACAACACACCAATAAGCGATTGCTTTGCTCACAACTCAACGAATTGGGAGTTAAGCATTGCTGAGTGGTTGGTTATGTGTATATGCAGATTGGCAGGCCGATGGCAATCGGCAGCGAATATTAGCTGCAGACCGAACGACGAAAATGTGTGAAGATTTCTGTATTGCTGTATATTTTGCAAAGTAGTGACGAACTAGCCGGCTCTAATGTTGTTGAAACGACGGGAGTATAAACATATAGACAAATATGATAATTAAAATGTTTTGAGTAACATTTATTAATGTTTCTCTATTGTAGGCAATATTAACTCTAATACTGGCCGGTGAGTGGAAATTTCAAAGTAAACAAAAAATCTAATACAATATCAAATAAGCAGCAGGAAGGTAGTTAATAGCAAGAGAGTGAGTCAACAATAAAGCTATAATACTCACATTTGTATGATAAAATATGCAATGTAACATTCGTTGCATTAAAATGCTTACAGCTATATCGAAACATACACAGGCAACACCAAAAAAGTAAGTAAAAAGAATCAACAATATGTTTCAGCTCTCAAATTCACCAATGCGTAACTCCTCCACTCACTGCTCTCTGAGTTGAATTCAACAGTTTTCCTTTTGCTATAATTACAACAAAACAAAATATATTCGTTGTAACTATTTTCAACAATATTGAGGAATGTCTTTCGTCAGCTGTAAAGCAACATTCATTTACTAAAGTGATGACACAACACTCAGTCAATCTTACAGCAACAAAGTGCCAAAAATGTTAAACCTTAGGAATGCAACAGTAGCTTAAAAATGTGAAATATTTCTTAAAATGTACTGTAAAAGTAAAAAAATAAAAATAAAAAATAAAAATAAAAAATAAAAATAAAAAATAAAAAAGAAAAACAAAGAACGCAAATTCACTCCCAAAAAATTAAAAAAAAAAAGTTGACAGCGACATTTAAAAACAACATGCTGCAATATGCATGAATATGTAAACTCTTAACAGCACGAATGCATTCACAGCAGAATTTACATTACAGAAAGTATACAAATAACAGAAATTCCAAAGCAGTTAAAAAATGTATGTTATACATTAACAGCATCAACTGCGAAGCATTAACATTCTGTATCAACACGTAAATATCACACAAGTGCTCTAAATGCTCGCTAACCGCTAAACAAGTTTTGATGCCGGAAAGAAATGTCAACACTTCCGGCTTTCAACAGCAGCAGCAGACAGCATTAATGAACTACTTTTATGCACGACTACTACTCACTTACGAAAGTGAAGTTATAACAAAGAGTTGCAACATATAGAGCGCTCTCTTTTGTGAGAGTTAAGAGCAAATGTTTGCTCGTGTTTGTTTGTGTTGCAAAGCAGTTGTAATGAGAATAACCAAACTGGGTGAATAGTAGATGCAACAAGCGTTTATGCTGCAGTAAATATTTGTTTTTGACATTTTGTGTTCAGGCGGAAAAGATGTTGAGTAAGGTTAGGTAATTGTGCTTAGAGCAGATTAAGTTATTTAATGATTTGAAATAACTTTGGTGGGAATATTTTAATGAAATACGTAAATTTTTAAAGGAGATTATAATATATATATATATATGTATTGCATAGAAAAATTGTATATGTATTACATAGAAGTCATATTTTAGACAGCCTGTGCTTAATGTGAATTTTAACAGATTTTGTGACCTCACTATCGATATTTCCTCCAGTGTATCACACCTTGGGGACCCCAGATGCTTACAGCGTAGTCTTGGCAATGCGAGACAAGTGCACCAAAGATGCTCTATTGTTTCAGTGGTACCCTGCTCCTGCGATCGTGTGTCGCCACCACTAACATTAACCAATTAGTATTCCGAACACGTTCCTACAATCTCTTCTATCGAGTGCCAATAGGAATTTTGTATAGTTCCGATCAATCGTTTTGCACCCAGGTTGCTCGTTCCATCGAGTTTTGCTTCTGCTCGTGGGTTTCCCAATACTGATCACGTCTTCGAGTGTTCCACGATTTCATTGTCCTCGATGCTTTTGTGGTCTGTCACTCAGTAGAAGTGAAGTTGTCTGAATTGACTTCAGGTCCTCAGCTTGAAATAGCTGCCATTAGGGTGGTTCTTAATAATAATAATATTAATCATCACCAGCCGTTTTTGGTTAGAGTCCGTGTGGATGCTCTGGAGTATCACGATTACAAACAAAATATTCTTGCAGATTTCCTTTGAAGTGAACCAATGAGCAAAGTGGTATCCCCAAAGTTGTAAAAAAAAATTTTTTTTTTCAAGGTTACCAGCAGCAATGTATAAAAATTTTCCTAATTTTTTACTTTTGAAATATCTTAGTTATTATAGTAAAGCGGATTTGATTGACGCGGTTC
Organism: Bactrocera latifrons; assembly: GCF_001853355.1. Classification (NCBI taxonomy): domain Eukaryota; kingdom Metazoa; phylum Arthropoda; class Insecta; order Diptera; family Tephritidae; genus Bactrocera; species Bactrocera latifrons. Next base: position 1,281,103 of record NW_017535407.1, read on the forward strand.
TATAATATACTTCCTCTATAACTTGCATTAAATAATCATTCAATCTACCATTAAGCTCATAATTACTTCATTATTAGAAGCAAAGAAAAATTTTAAAATTTTGTTTAAAAATTTAACCGAAAAACTTTTCAAAACTTCAAGATTAAGGTCTGAAATGTCGGCGCACAGAATTCTTTACCCATACAGCTTCCTTATTCTTTCACTTTAAATGTTCTACAAAATGTCCAGTAGGAGTCACAATACCCTCAAATATATACATATATTTATCAAATGTCTGGACATAAATAAATTGCCGTCCTTTGTATTTCATTTGTAATCTTTTTCATTATTCTTTGCTGCAAGCCTTTCAAATGCTTATCAACAGCCCTTTATGGCTTCATGAATTGAGAACATTTTGTGAAAGTGCACAAAATTATGAAAATATCTAAAGTATAACAGTAATAAGAAAAAGTGTCACACAAATACCCACACACATGCACACACACCATGACGACGTCACACTTTCGTGTTTGCCTATACGACAATGACCCAATTTATTGTAAAAAGCGTCAGTTGGCGACGTTCTAACAAATCCTTTGCGCTAATAGATTACCAACGCCATAGGAGCGTAGTTGTTGTTGCTTTTATTGTTGTCGCTTGGACAGCTGTTGCAACATACTGATGACACAGGCGGCTAAATGCAACAAAACGGAGGCGCCGCTGAAAGGGTGTGGAAGAAAAGGACTCGAAAGTATTTTACAAAGCACTGAAAGGCGGCGTGATGCGAGTAGTTGTTGGTGTGGTTTCTAGTCCTTGCAATTTTAAATATACATATATGCTTGTGCATCCACCATATACATGCACATTTACAAGTATATCTGCTGCCTTCCACAGCTGATATTGGTGGGCCAACAGCTCGTAAATGATAATGTGCTGACTGGCCAATAACTATTGGCAGTGTGGGGGTCCGTGGCTCTGAAGAGCAGGCAGTGGATCTTACTGTACAAAAATGTATATGTTTGTATGTGTTAATGTACAGGCGCCTCAATTACAGCTTGCTTTGTCGAAATAGGTGCAATGAGTTGTAACTAAAGTTAATATTCTTGGGTAGAATTTAGATACGGATATAGAAAGAAGGAAGAGTAACTAAGGTCCAAGAGGTTGTTGTGGTATTTTGGAATCTTCATATTCCTTTTGTATGATTTGCTCCTAATTATGTTGTATAAATTAGTATAATTATATGTTTTCAAGATGCATACTATGTAATCCCGATATAACTAGCCAAGAATTTCGGGATCATTATAAACCAAAAAAGGTTTTCTTACTATGATATTGTATATATGCAGCGACTAAAAAAATGTAAAGTTTATAAGTCCCGAAAATATTACGGCATCCCGAAATTCACTTTTGAATATTCAAATGAAAAAAAAAACATTTCATAAGCAAATACATCAACTGGATTTTATTTTTATTTCATTTTTAAGAATATAAAAAAATTCGGGATCCCGAAATAAATTATTCAATATACCGATAAAGGAACAAGTTTCGTTTGTATATTTACCAGATTGATTATTTAAAAAAAAAAAATATTAAGAAAAATTTTAGAAAATTTCGGGATCCTGAAATCTAATTTTCAATATTCAGGCGAAAAAGTTGTCAAGAAGCAAATATGTATGTATATATACAGAAGAATTAAGTTCAAAAAAATCAAATGCAAACAGGCAGCTCGCACCCGCATCTAAAAACAAGCTGAAATAAGGTCAAACTTGCATTCCTGCGGTTTAAGCGGGACTGCAGAGCACAAATACATAGTCATATATGTGTGTAAATTTGTAAGCGTTTAACCCCGTTGCAAACAAGTTACGTCCATACAAGTAAACACTTTTCAGTCATACACGGACGACATTGACAAATCCACGTCACGTGTTGAGCGGCGAAGTTCAAAAAAAGCAAAAGGAAAAGTCGTGTGCTTATAAAAATCAGTTGTCATCTTCATCTTGTTAAACGCTAACTGACTGATGGATGGAGGAATTTACATGCACACACACACATACTGACTTAGTATAGCAGCATATTGATTGCCACCTGCGGCAGCAGAATTCACTACGCAATCAACATCTGCTGCACGCAGCCATCACTCATACGACCAGGCGTCCTTATTATAATTTTACGTGAGGTTAAACGTCAGACTGGCGCGAGTGGGCATGATGCAATTGCTGTTAGCAGGAGTTTAATATCGAGACAGCCGGTAGAGCAATTTCGCGCGCAAGAAATGGAAATCCTTTTACTATTTTTTTTTAGCTGTATTGCCATTGGCAATCTACTGCTTACGAACAACTGAACTTGTGAAACACATTGCAAGTAAATTCTTTAACTTAGCATTGATTAAAATTTTTGGTTTTATCTTTGTATTTTACTCGCTCCAAGGACACTTAAAGATCAGTTTTATTTTTGTTGCAACTTTGGATTTATTTTCTTTCTTATATTGGACAGACGTTTGTTACCCGTTTGATATCTGAGTCGTTTGCTTCTCTGAATGACATGCCTATTTAAGTGGGCATTAATTACCTATTAAATTTTACATATCGTCACCTGAAAAATAACGTAAAAAATTTTCGAAAATTTACTGTGGCATGAATGAAACACGAAATAAAATGGAACATGAGTGAAAAAAAGATTTATTATTGGTTAAAACTGGTTTATATCTGAGTGCAGATACTGAAAATGTTGGACATATGTAATTTTGAGTATGTAATTTGAAGTAGTGAATCGTAATCAATAAGACACTCAATGTCGAATTTTTTGATGATACGTTATTTTGCATTTCAGGTGACGATATATATATGAGTTAAAGTTTGAAAAACAGTTGTTGTTTCCTTATGACTTGTCACCAGAAAAATTGTAATTAATCAAATTTATTAATTAAGAAGTAAGGGCATCGATCCATTACACATGTTGGAAATACACTAGAAATGTTAGAACAATATATTCTCTACATTCTTGCGAGTCGCAGTATTTTATTTAAAAGTTTCAGACTGTAAGTTCATATATTTCCCAAGTTTCATTTGATTCGGATTTAAGTACAAAATATTCTCACAAACCTTTTAAGCATATCTCTTAGGGGCGCTGTCTTCAAATAATTCTTCGAGACTATTCACACTCAAAAATTCTTGAAATAAGCGAATCTCAAAAATTTTCTCGCAATAATTCGGCTATTGCACGTGCTGTGTGCCACGTAGCTTCGTCTTGTTGGAACCAGATGCTGTCAAAATCAACTTTTTACATTTGCGGTCAAAAAAAAGTTGGTTGTCATCGATCTACATATATCAATTTCAATTGATTTTGACAGCATCTGGTTCCAACAAGACGAAGCTACGTGGCACACAGCACTCCGGAACAGTAGTTCTATTGCTACCTTCATAGCTGCAAACTCGACCTGACAGACACTGTAATAGTCAGGAAGTCTAAAGCTGGAGTTGAT
>NW_017535407.1:1284982-1335704 GCF_001853355.1 Bactrocera latifrons
ATCAACTCCAGCTTTAGACTTCCTGACTATTACAGTGTCTGTCAGGTCGAGTTTGCAGCTATGAAGGTAGCAATAGAACTACTGTTCCGGAGTGCAGCCTTATTCAGAGAGGTTACTATCCGCTCAGATAGCAGAGCGGCGATAGTAGCCTTGAACTCATTATTAGTGTGTACGGGGCTGACCAAATAGCATCGAGTGTATGTGTGATAAGACTGGTATGGGTACCAGGCCACAGCAGGATCGCAGGAAATTGTAAAGCTGATCAGCTAGCAAGAAAGGCACGCTAGAACCGCTATCGGTAAATGGGAGCGGGGCAGTACTTGAGTTCTACTGCTATATCGCTGGGCTTCGCAGATTCCTTCGCCACCTTCATCGGCACATGAGCTGTCGAATAGGCCTCGGACTCAATATTGATCCTAAAAATCTAGTGATCTTTTAATCCTCAGTAAGGCCTTTTTTTCTATGGCTTCACAAAGGGCTTCATATTGTTGACTACGAGCGATCCCTCTACATCAACCATCTAACATAACCTAACCTAACCTGAGGCAAAACCAGCTAACTCACGACGTTCACTTTAGTCCAATGACTTCAGTTTTTAAGTGAGAACAATTTTATACAGATGCAAGCCCAGATCTTTTCTCAGACTCCAATCAATCAACTATTACAAAACTTTCACTCACTTATTTCAAACAAATTCTACAACTACGTCACATTTTTGAAACCTAGTCTTAACATTAAGAGTCCTTTCGAAATTTGTGTCATATATTTTCCGGTGTTCTCAAGGATATACATACATATATGCTTACATAAACATGAAGTGCCATCAACTCGCATACATAATTTAATCTCAATGTTGAAAATATTACAAAACGCATTTTTTTGGCTAGCAAGTATTATACATATATGTTACAGAACGTGTGTATAAATATATGTTTGTATGAACTCTTACTTCCTTATCGGAGAAATAGCTAGAAAAGTATCCTTGACAGCGAAAAATGCAGCGAATATTCTCTGTTAAGATTACATTTGTTTACTGTAAGTAAGCGTACGAGCTTGTATGTACGTATGTATTTCTTTCTCGATATCAGCATTTCCCTTTGAGCCTCTGTTTTCTATATATTTTTCGCATACAACGCTTAGATTTTCACACTCTGCTATGAGCTGTCAAAATCAATACGTTATGTTCTCGAACTGTAAAGAAAATGTGGGTGTTGACACTGTTATGTGAGCAGCAGAGCAGTTAAGCTTTGAAACGCATGCGTCACAAATGTCAAATGCCGACAATGTAAGAGTGACCTTCGATAATTTTGATTGCCCTTACGCTCTTTTTGAGGCGATTATGGTGTTATTTTATTAAGAATGACACAGAAGAGCATACCATGTTCAGGAAGCTCTTTAGAACTGAGAAAATAACGAATTTTACGCATCCGTGTATAATTTATAGAAATAAATATGTTGGGAAAATCCTGTAGAAATGAATGTGTGCTATTGAGAAGCGCAAAAAAAAAAACAATATCACACCCCTTAAGATTTTTAGTTAGTACGAGCTTAAAAAGCAGTGTGGAAATGAAAAACTTGACACCAATGCATTAGTTTCAGGTTTGACTGGTTGATAATCTGTGAAAGGATAAGTAGCAGTTGATATAATGGTGACTGAAATTTTAGCTCGTGATCACGGCAACATTTGGTTTCCACACATCAATCAACGGATTTATTGAGAGAACAATTCGATGAACAGATAATTTCACGTTTTGGTACGGTAAATTGGCCACCAAGATCTTGATATCACACCGCTGGCCTTTTTCCTGTAGGGATATGTAAAGTCTTATGACTAGGCGGGCAATCCCGTGTCGATTCAGGTCTCGAAGTAAAACATCGCACGTGTCATTCGCCATTTAGCAGGCGAAATGTTCGAACGAGTCATTGAAAATTTTACTCAACAGATGGACCAAAATATTCTTTCGAATGTATTTTCATATTAGGCTGTCAAAAAAGTCTTGCGGTATTTTCGCTAGTTGGCGCTGAGAGCGCGTAGTTCTAGTTTTATTCATCGCATCGGGTCATGCTATACCTTTTTGGAAAGCTCATTTCGCGCGCTAACACATGTTTGATTGATTGTCGTTTCCTTTAAGTTGTTCGTGATTTATAGCGTCGCAAACATGGAGCAAAATAAAGAGAAAATACGGCATATTTTGCAGTACTACTATGATAAAGGCAAAAATGCATCTCAAGCCGCCAATAAAATTTGTGCAGTTTATGGACGCGATACAGTTTCCATTTCCACCGCACAACGATGGTTTCAGCGTTTCCGTTCTGAAGATGCGCCACTCTCCGGAAGGCCTGTCGTCGAAAATTGCGATAAAATCGCTGAATTGGTCGAAAGAGACCGGTATATTAGCAGCCGTAGCATCGGTAAAGAGCTGGGAATGAGTCATCAAAAAAAACTTTTATGAACAATTGAAAATTCAATAAAAAAATACCGCAAGACTTCTTTGACAAACCAAATATTAGTTTAAATATGGGTCCCTTTAATGACGTCTTTGCAAATTGAAATCAGCATGAACTGGTGCGCTCTTCACGTCACTTGCGTCAGTTTGTGTACATACACTAAAATAAGAGCTGAGATTTGTTTTAGAAAATATCTTCACATACTATAAACATAAGAGTCTGAAGTCATATTAATTTTCATTACCATTTCCTCAAGACTCCAGCCACTAACCAATTCACCCTCCAACGGAGCCACCTTTGCATCAAACCAAGCATCACTTTATAGCGACATAACAACCATACCCGCCTTACTATATTTTACAAAGTTACGCTTTAGCGCTGTTCACCCCCCTGCATTGTCCACCGCACTGTGGGTTTTATAACGTTTCGTCTTACTTGTCCCCATTGCACGTTACCCCATAGTTCCACATCTAATTTGCATATACGCACAACAGTAATTGGATTATAAAAGATATCGATGACGATAACAATGTTGTTGTTATTGCTTTGCTCATCCCCATTTCCCTATTTACTCGCAGCACATGCTTGCTGGTGTTGTTTGCTTTTGTTTTTGTAGTGTCATTGATACTTTGGAGCAAAGCAAAGCCGGCAAGGTGAGAAGTGATGATTGTTAATGTTATGGATTTAAAGGTGAAGGCGTTAAAAATAACTCACTGCAAAGGTGCAAGCATAACAGTGAATTTACAGGGTGAGCAATTACAAGAAATCATAAATAATTGCGAGCCAAGTAGGTTACTGCGCGGGGCTGCAACATACTTGGGCGTAAACGAGTATATGATATTCAAGTGATAGCTGTCAAATGAAACATGGCGCACCCTGTATGCTGAGTTGCAGTTGATGTGTGAATCTGTGAAAGCAGGAAGAAATGGGGCAGCAGTTCAACAAGTTTTTTGTAATAATGAAATAATATAAAAATCGTGAGGAAACTGTATGGCATAAAAGTGTCATCGCGACGTTATGCCTTTAGGTTATGCCTGAAATTAGAGCAGGGCGCTGTTCGCGCGTGCATAATTTGCCTGGGCTTGTCCTTTTCATTGCTAAGGAAATTAATACCAAAAATAATGAAAACAAAACGCTGTCTCGGAAAAAGTCAAGGTACGTATTGGCTTACACTAACGTAATATGGAAATATATAGATCTCCGGAAATATTTAATGTCATGGAAAGTATGGCAAACATTTCAATATTCGTTCATCTCACAGCTGACAGGTATACATAACCGAAGCATATCCGGTATTTAACCAAGTACCCAGAACTGCCAATTCAACAGCAATGCAAACAACGAATGAAATGAATCATAAGTTTAACCACCAAGCTTATACCATCGCCATATCGCTATATATTTTCAGGGAAATTTTCTATGAGCAATCTTTTGATCACTCGCTGAGAAACATAACAAGACTTAAAGGTAATTTAAAGAATTTGTCTCCCTAGAATAACACATTTTTTGTCAAAATTCGCTTTTTTTTAGTTCTTCTTTAAAGGTTACTTCAGCGGCCCTCTAAATTTTGGATATAATTTTTGTAGTACGATTTGCCCTTTGCTTTTACTTTCAGGCCTCACTTTCGACAATCGCCTCTATATTCGACGAAAACTTCTTTTCATCGAGCATTATTTTGAGATGTGAGAACAGGAAATTGTTGCTAGTGGTTAGATTTGAGAACATGCTGGCTGCTGTGGCAACTGAAAGTGCGATTCATGGACTTTTGTTTTGGTTTCTTACTGACTTATGACCAGAAGCTTGGTGAAAACGCCCTTTTTTCTTCAAATACGGCGGTTTTTTTTTTGGTGATTTCGTTTTTCAAACGGTCCCATAACGCTATATAATACATAGTATTTGTTGATGGCCTGTCTTTTTCAAGGCAGTCCATAAGAATCATTCCATGTCAATTTCAAAATAAAGTCGCCATAATCTTGCTAGCCCTTTTACCAGACTTTAGAGCGGGTTCATCGCGAGCAGTCCACTCAGATGACTGTCGTTTAGACAGAAGAAAGAAAAAATGGAGCCATGTTTCATTCTTTACCACATATCGATATAAAAACTTGAGTTTATTACGCTTGAACATATAAAAACACTGCTCTGAATCATCAACTTGTCGTTGTTTTTGGTCAAAAGAGAGCTTGAGGGCACCCATTTTGATTAAAGGGTTCTCATACACAAATATTAATAAAAGATATGATGTACACGTTCAGTTTATATCTTTGGTGCGCCTGCTATCTCGAACGAATTCACTTTACGGCCAGCCAAAAATATGTTGTGGCCTTTCCTGATGGTTTCTTCGGTCACAATTAATTAAGGGTACCACTACATTGACGGCATTGGATGCTCATTTCAGCACGTCTAAGCTTAGCGTACCATTTCTTGTTGGTTGCTTTTCCTAGGGTAATAACCTTTCGCGTTCTCGTCATCAAGCTAAGTTTTTGCTTGAACAGTAGTTCGTCTCTTCAAAAACCAATATTTTATCAGCACCCGAAATTCTGTTTTATCCATATTTTTAAAATAAAATTTTTCACAAAATATGTAGCATAAATTCAACTTGTTTTCTCTGTAGTAGCCAAATTATAGCGTAGATACTTAATACTCATCTGAAAAACCATTTCAGATACTTGTATTTGTTTTTATCGAGCTCAAAGCAATTCTGTAATCGTATGCCCGTTGATACAAAATCTGGATAATCCTAAATTCAACAGTTAAATCTATTATGCCGTAACAGTGCCAGTTCATGTATTTGTAAACAAATATGTAGGCCATATAATCGTGGGTACATACATACATATGTAATGGTGTTAAGAATAAACTGGATATAACTAAGTAGTTTAAACTGCTTAAATGTCTCGTGTTACACTTATCCAGAATAGCCAAGAATAGGCGAAAATAAAAGTGCTGTACTAGTGGGTAACAACAATAGACACATAAGGCGAAACGTGCGAGCTTCGAAGAGATTTTGAATGAAGTATAGAAGTAGAATGAAAAAAGGTAAATGCCAGTATTACTCATTATCAACTGAAGTATTCGTTGATTGATAAATAAATATCACGAAATGTATTAAAAATTAAGTAATATTTGAAATTAATCCCAAGGAACCTTAAATTTAAGTAAATTTCTAATAAGATAACGACCGCTAAGATACTGAAGTTCCAAATAAAAATGACAGAAATTACTACTTGAATGTCCGTATTTTAAGCTTTAAACAAGGAGTAGGGTAACAACCCGACATTAAGAAAATTTACAGCTACTTTCATTTCTTTCTTTCTTGGTGTTTGATACTGTACGAAGTTCCAAATAAATGGACTTGTTGTCTGGTACTTGTAAAACTTATAAGAGTGTAAACTCTAACGTTTTGCAGACCACAATACGAGTAGTATTATTGGGTTAAACTAGACGGAAAAATATACCAACTTGTGGTTAGAAAAGACACCCCGCCTTTAGGCAAACATTTTTCTGAACTCACGTATGACAGTCACAACTTTAGAATAATGTTCGTCTCGAGATCTTTGTTGGAAACACTCAAAGTCGATAAGTGGACAATGGCCTAAGTAATTAGTTGGAGATTCCAAATTCTCCTCATTAAATCAGAAGAGAAGTTTTATAAGTTGTTTTATGCACTGTTATTTAAATATCCCGAAATATTGGGATTAGAAGTTCTTAAATTTAGTAAAGAATATCATTCATTGCAGAGGGATTTAAAAACCGAAAATTTTCGGGATTACAAAGATAAAGTTCAAAAAAAGTAAAGGATAATTATGATATTAAGTGAAGAATGCCATTCGTTCCGGAGTGACTACAATCCCGAAAAGCTCAACAACGAAACGTCCTCATAACATAACCCGTATTTCCCGAAGAGTTTCGGGATTACTAATTTGAGGTGTCGAAATTTTTGGATTAAAAATTTCGTACTCTCCGAGTGAAGAACATATTATATATACAATCTGAACCGGAATTATGAAATTTTCGGGATCACCAATATAAAGTACCGAAATTACGGGATTCAAAGTGTTGAGGTTAGTAAAGCATACAATTCTTTCCGGAATAACTTGAATTCCGAAAAGTTTCGGGTTCACTAATCTGAAGTCCCGATATTACGGGGTTCAAGAGAGTTGTGGTTAGTGAAGAATTCATTCCGGATGGACTTAAATCGCAAAATTTTCCGTGATCACCAGACAAAGTCCCGAAATTTCGGGATTCGATTCTCTCGTTTCGTTAGTGAGGAATACCATTCATTCTGGCGTGGCCGCAACATTACTACTATTAAATATTTGTATGTAAAAAATAAATTTAATTAAATATTGCATCAAAGATGATTTCTTGCTAACTCTGTGGACTTGAAATTCTCAAATTAATTAACAGTAAACCAAACCATACACTAACTAAAGCTCTGTGTTGTTATATTTTTTGCTGACACGCACAAACCCTGACCTGAGCATATGGTTGATGATGGTCTGGTTCGGCAAATTTATTTTTCTCTTCGTGTGTGTGGGTGCATAAGCGTCACACAAGTCACGCGGTGATATTTGGCCAAAAGCCAAACGTACTACAAACCACAAGAACAGGAATAAAGCAATAAAAACGAACGAAACGAAGCCAAGTAAAACGAGAGTTTAAGTCAATAACTCGTAATTCCACCGCTTTCCGAGCGTTTTCCCACATAAGAAATGTGCTATACTCACTGTAATTTTATACTTTTTTATTATTTTGCAATTTTTTTCATTTTCCTTATTTTTTTCGCCTTTGCGCACGCATATACGTAAACAGTGTGGTTTGTAAATAGTATGAAATATGCATGACCGTGGAGGTCAGCTGGGTCTTGTCGCCATGCCAGCGGGTTAAATATACATTTTTTGGATTTTCGCAAACAAAAAAAAAAAAAAATTAAAAACTTAAATAACAAAAAATTCGTTGAAGAGAAGCAAAATCTTGGAAAAAAATGCGTTAATTCCACTTGCACGGTCAGCTGTTTGCTTGCACTTGGCGAGAGGCAAATAGGCGGACGCACAATGAATCCAGCATGTGGTGAGTAGTGCCAAAAATAAACCGAACACAAAACGCCCATTTACACATGTAAGCGTAGACATGTGTGTGTTTGTGTGAAACGTGACTTACCGGCAATCACTTTGGCGCTACCTATTTGGCGAAGCCATTTACGTCAGCAACAAAGGCAATCAACCGGTTTGGTGGAGACGGCTGGCAGTTTGGCTCAGTTTACACACATACATACATACAGATATATGTACATATGTACTATAAACTGTTATATATACATTATTTTAGGCACTTAACGATTTTTGGTGAAATGCAAATTTTTTCCCAATATTTTTTCAAAGACTTCTATTTGCTTGCTTTGTTTATCTTTTGAACCGGTTTTTATAACAAATGTCTCTATAATTTAAAGTAGCATTTTTTTCGTTATTTTGGGTTTTTTTCTTTCGCTGCAAAAGCATTAATTTAAACGGTATCGGCCATTAGCCGGTTTTACTTTCATTTTCATTAACATTTTGTGCGACTTCTAATCCAAATTTATGCATAATCTATGTGTATTTACACTATTAGTATATATAACTGTATGCCAGTTGTGTGTGTGATCGAACGAATAGCGCCAAATAAACAAGAAAATCAAAAGTGGCCAAACTTTTGTACAAATTGCTTTGAGAGTCTTCGCAATCGCTAAGGAAACCAGTTTAACTGCAACGAACAGGAAGCCCCGCAGCATCGAAAGTACAGTGGGTAAAAATATACAAATTCACGGTAAAACTATTTCTTACGCAAAACTATGTTATATACTATATATATTTATTCAAATATTTCATGAAGTACTAAAGCAAATATTTATTATTTTTAAGAAAGGCATTGTAATACAATGTCACAACTCAAACAGCAGAACTTCTGGCAAAGCTCGTATACCATTACGTTGAAACTGTTCACTTTCAGACCCTATCCAAGAACCAAGCCATTTGTTGATGTCGTCTTGTGAGCTGAAATGCTTCTGAGTCAGACCATGGCCTATCGAACGGAACAAATAATAATCGGACAATGTGGTACAATATCTGGGCATATGGTGAGTTCCCATTTAAGCTATTCATGTTCGGCAAAGCGTTGCCGTGCAGCACAATCAGTTTCTCAACGGTATTGAGGTCATAAGGAATAAAAGTTCTTGGCTTCAGAATCATACCCACGGTGTGTGTTCGCTTTGAAATGACTTGGCGGGTGAATCACAATGCTGAAGCAAGCTTTTCTTACGGATTCTTACCAAGCAACGTCTCCAATTCACCGTCTTCGAAGGTTTTTGGCTTTTCTTAACGTAAACAGTCGTTAATATGGAAATCGCCGCCTTTGAAGCAACGAAGCTAATGCTGTTTCACTTGGGGCAGAAACAATGCCATTATTTTAACATTACCTTAATCTTTTATGTTCACTATTTTGACTATCTTTTTAGAAGTCTTAAATCCACTTTCAAGTAAAGGCTGCACTGCACAATTTTTTAATAGCTTTTGTTACAGTTACAGTTTTAAAACAATTTTTTAACCGCGATACTTGATTTGCTAGACCTCTATACCACATGACTAGACCTTTATATAGTGCCGGAGTAGCCGTGGCGTCGGTTTGGTGCAATTTTCAGCAACTCAAACTGACGTATGGAACGACTTGACTTGAAGACGTACAAAATACACTGAAACCGCTCGACGTCCCAAGCGATATCAGCTCGCTTTATGGGCTTTTGAAAAGTTCCAAGAAGAGTCGACGTTTTCGAGCCAAATTTTGATCAGCGATGAGGATAACTTCTGACTCAATGGGTATATAAACAAGTAAAATTTCCGCATTTGGGGAGAAGAGTAACCTGAAGAGATTTAAGATCGGCCATTTCATGTAGAAAAAACATTGGTTTGGTGTGGTTTGTGGGGCGATTGAAATCATCGGTCCGTTATTCTTCAAAAATGATGCCGACAAGTACGTAACCGGCGACCGTTATCGCGCCATGATAACCGACTATTTGAAGCTGAAAGTGGAAGCTCGGGATTTCAGCGACATTTGGTTTCAATGTCAATGGATTAATGGAGTGAACACTTTGATAAGCAAATAATTTCACGTTTTGCATCGGTCGATGGGCCACCAAGATCGTGGTATATCCCAGCGTTAGACTTTTTTGCTGTGGGAATATGTTAAATTTAAAATCACGCGTGTCATTCGCCAGTTACCTGTGGAAACGCTCGAACGAGTCAACCAAAATTTGACTCAACGTACGGACCATCAGAGAAATGCCAAAGGATGTTCTTTCGAACGATATTAAACATTCGCCATTAAATTTGGAGTTTTTGTGTTTTTTCTTGAAAATAAGTAGGGAACCTAAACCTGGATCACCATTTAAAAGCTTATATCCGTAGAAACAATTTGTAAAAGTTGAGTGCTTATTATTCCAATAGTCGACAACGAAAGGTTAACCAGATATTGAACTGAAAATTATAAGCTGAGAAGAAATCAACAGTTCAGAAAAGTTTGAAAATTAAGGTGTATACATAAAATCATCTTTTCATACATTAAATCTTAGAATTGACCGTCATTTGGCCTCAGAAGTAGTGTTCAGTAAATCAATATTCAGACTGTCTAAAATAATTTAAGACCACCTATCTGTATGCTAATAGTAGCACTAAGTATAAACACGTCATAAAGCTCTCGATATATAGATTTAAAAATGTTTTTTTTTTGTTTTTGTTTTTTTTTTTTTGTTTTTTTGCCTTTCAGTAATTTTTTTATTATATATTACAGTTATATAATATAGTTATTCAAAGCTTACCTTTAATTATTTCCGATTCTTAAACAATTCCTTAGTAATGCACGAAATCACACAAGATTTATTTCTATTTTTCATGTAACAAAAATTCCGATTTTAACACACTGTCCGCATAATACATGCATACAAACATACATGTGTACATGTACGTGTTGCAGTTGTTGCAGCACGCTTTTGCTGCTCTCTAGCGGGAAATTACTTTATTATTTATGTTATTTTATATGATTTAATAAATTCACGACGCTTAACATACAAGCAAATATAAGTAAATAATTAAAAATGCTCAACACACACTTTTAGTTTTTGTTCTTATTCCGTTTTCTACACTTTACGCACATTTCTAAGGAACTTTCACGAACGCAGCGCTAACACAGCTGAAGCACAACATTTTATCGCACTACAACAACGCGCATACACAACAAAGTCACTAACTTTATACAACAACACTAGGAATTTGCGTTACTTTTAGCACTTGTTTCTAATAAAATATTTATGAAATATGTATAATTATTTCTTTTCTTATTTACACAAAACACAACTTTCTTGATAAACACGCCGCTTGGCACAGCTGTTCGCTCGTTTTAACTGTCAAAAGGCGCTTTTGACACTTTGCATACAGCACTTTTTGACACTCTACAAAATGGTAACAGCACAGCCAGCAGTCATGCGCAGTGAGGCGCAACCAGTTGGCAATGTGAGCTAACCAAAGAGCGAGCAGGCAAACAACATAAAAGCGTTAGCATAGTAAAGTGCAATGAAGCGAGCGGGTGGTTGAATAACAACTGCAAGCAAACATACATACACTCGTTCGGCTTGTGTTATCAGCAGTCCAAGCTTGCCTTGATCTCTATGCGCGAGAGTGCTATTGAAAGAGCACGGGCAGCTACGAATTTCAACAACACTCTCTTCGCTGTCGTGCAGGCACGCTCTTGCTGACTCCACTTTGCTATAAAAGCGTACGCAACATGAGCGCCGTAGCAACAGCTACAAAATGTTGCGCAACATTTGAGTGCATTCAATGATGTTGCGGCACTGTAAAGCTGGTGTCTATGGCGCTGTTAATGCAAATACGAGCGTAATGCATTGGTGATTTCGCTGTTACGAACGCATTTACGAGTGTTTATGTATACATTATATATACATACATATTTACGTATATTATTTCTTTCAGTTTCTTTTTTTTATACTGAACTTAAAATTTTGCTTATGAAAATATTTCAAAACTCCTCGTAATCTCGTTAGCTTTTCATAGGTCAATCTCGGCGTAAATAGCGGTGACAGCTCTGCCCTGACTTTTGCGCTGCTAGATAATTAATTAGCAGCTCTGTAAGTTTGTAAATTTAATTAATGAATTGGTCACTTGACGTGGGTCAGTGGCGCGTTTTGTGGCGAATTTAATTTTAGAAAAAAATTCTGTTTAAGATTTTTATACGCATACACTAATACACATACAATTGAACACATAAAATTGATTGATTATTTAGCTTATTTAATTAGGTAAAGAAATTTGGCTTAATTTAAAATGGTGGTGTGTTTTATAAAGCTGCAATTTCGAGGTCGCAGTGTGGAGCCAGCTTCTAGAAGTAAGCTATTGGGTGGTTATTTAGGTGCTTAGAAATACATATATACATATGTATTTTAATATTACTGCCGTAGTTGTTAACTTTTATGAGAGATAGCTGGCATATTTTTTGTATTGTATAGGAAGAACTAATTATAGTGAAATCAGACCAAAATGTCTTTGTAAAATATGTCTAAAATAATTGTTTATACTTTTGATGTTGTAATATGTTTTTATTAAAATAAAATAGTCTAATGTCTGATTTTTTTTTTCTCCTCAAATTGTTTCTTCCATATAATTTTTTTTGCATATTCATTATTATTTTACAATTTAATACTGTATTTAAAAAAAATCCCGCCGATCCGCCTAAAAACTGATGAGGTAGATGCAAGGTGTATATTAAAGTTCTTTTGCTTTCCGTATAGGCCATTTTTAAAAAGCCTTAAAAAAGAAAATCGCTGACCAAGTTTCCGCGAAGCCAAGCTATGTAGTAGTAGAACAAAAGAAGTCGAGAGCGCCGACCCGCCCGCATTTTTCCGATAGCCGTACAAGGGTGCATTTTCTTGCTAGCTCAATCAGATTTACAGGTTCCTGTGATTCCGCTGTGGCCTGGTACCCATACCAGTCTTATCAAAAAGACATTCGATGCTATTGACAGCGAGGCTAAGCACTCTTTGACCAGCCTTGAACACACAGTTAATGAGTCTCTGCTATCTGAGGGGAATGTCATTTCTCTGAAAAAGGCTGCACTCCGTAGCAGTAGCGTTGTCAGGCAGTCGGAAGCTGCAGTTGATTGAGAGCTCTTGACAGTAAACCCCTCCACCAACCTTCCCCCCAATCTTTGACGAATCCGTAAAGAAGCTCACTACCCCTCCCCTACAACGACTCCATGATCCAAGTGATTCGGTATGAAGTCAAAGAGTGTGAGTCTCTGATTCCGGTAGCAAATTTCGTAGCCATCCCCCCGAGTTCTGCAACAGGACAAGGCAATCGTTTTTTCATCAAAGTAGTAGATCTTATGGATGGAGTCATGTGTAGGAGTTTACGCAAGTGAGGAAAGTTCTCTGTGACCAGAAACGATTCTTTTACATATGGCTCAGGCAGCTGATGACTTCCGGTCTTTGACCAAGCATCCTCTGGGTARACTAAGAACATCCGTTTGAAGGCGAACTAAAGTGGGAAGGCGAAACATCCACCCTGTAAGGTTGGACGCTGGGTTTGGGACCACGTAAACAAACGCACCCAAACAAGAACAACAAGCTTCGGATGAAAGACCCCCCTTTTGGTGACTTCAGAAGTAAAATCCTCTCTACACCTCTATAAGCCGCTCATTATTTCTATCCTGCTATATAGTGCAGCAGCTTGGACAATGACAACAACCGATGAGTCGACGTTGGGAGTTTCGAGAGGAAATTTCTGCGAAAGATTTACGGTCCTTTGCGTGTTGGCCACGGCGAATATCGCATTCGATGGAACGATGTGCTTTATGAGATATATGACGACATTGACATAGTTCAGCGAATTAAAAGACAACGGCTACGCTGGCTAGGTCATGATTTCGGAATGGACAAAAATACTCCAGCTCTGAAAGTATTCGTCGCAATACCCGCCGGGGGAAGCAGAGGAAGAGAAAGAACTCCACTGCGATGGAAGGACCTGGCTACGCTTGGAATCTCCAATTGGTGCCAAACATCGAAAAGGAAAAACGACTGGCACCACGCGCAATAACCGCGAAAGCGGTGACTATTCCAGTAAAGAAGAAGATCACTAGACAGAAATTATTATATCTTCTCACTGAAATATCTAATTTAATTATACTTTATTTAACTTTGTTTGTTTAATAGAATTGTCACAAAATGTAAAGAAATGAGAAACTGTCAGCCCTTAAGTTTGAGGTGTAGTCAAAACGCTCTAAGGTTTATACTGAGTGGAATCAGTATAAAAAGAAACAAAAAAAAATGCAATATAATACATTTCCACTTGCAGCGAAAGATTGACTTAAATAACGGGTCAACTAAAACAAGCGATGCGACGCGACACAAGCACGCTCTCAAATACAAAACACCTATGGGTGTATGTGTGTGTATATCTGTGTTTTACAACCAAATAATGGCGGATGATCTACCAACTCAGACAACGTGTCACGGCTGATCCATTTCTGGCAACGCCTTGCATACAGCTGACAGCCAAAAACATGTGCACACCCAAACACAGACATGTAAATAAATATTACACTTGGATTTGTGTATATTTGCCTTATTTTTTTTGTTAGTTTTACAACTTTTTTCCATCACTCGCATGTAAATTCATCGAAAACTATTCAAGTGCATAACCATGGCACGTACCGATTGCATCCGGTTATTTGCTGCTGGGAGTAGTTATTTCACCCAAAAAATGCTGGATTCCTCTGCGGAAGTGACAAAATAAGCGAGTTTTGAAGGCAAAATAAATAGGAAAACGGTAAAAACAATATGGATTAGAATAGCAAGCATATGCGCGCATGTGTGTGTGTATGTGTGCGGTATTCTAGCAAGGTTTTCACAGGTAGCACTTGCACAAATTTGCATTTAGATGGAAATTCATTCAGCCAGCGCCACCCCATGCCGTGCAACAATAGCCGTGAGTGGAGTGGAGTTGGCTGCAAGCAGCAGCGCCGCTTGTAACAACAAAAACGTCGAAAAAGTGTGACAATAGCGAAAATATAAATGTGGCGTGGCAGGGGAGTGAAAGAGGTGTACGGCAAAGTGCCTTTAGGTGCCACCAACTTGCCACTTTCAGGCGTATTTTTGTTGTTGCATTTTTTCGTAGTTTCTGCTGCTGCCATCGGTGCTGCTCATGTTGACGCCGTTGATGTCGTTGCCACTATTACAAACACTCCGTGCGTGTTGTTGCCGCCACACTGTCGTTATCAACGGCAGCGCGCGAGCGTTTTCGCACTTTCCGCCGAATGTGTGAAATATCTACACGAAATGGCATGTCAGCTGCAATGTTAAAAAGGTAGCTAGCTGTCGGCACAGGAGCATCGAAAAGTGTATAGTTACACATACTAACGTATATGAGTGGCAATGACAGTATGTCCCCAGCGCAAATAAAACAAATTGGTTCTTATGTTATATGATGCGCGTATGGATACTGAGCATGTTTTGTAAATATATTATATATGGAAACTAAAATTATTGCGCTGTTGACTAGGTGTAACGTTTCATAAGTTCAGTTTACTGATATTAATCGATATTAAATACGAATAATGTGGCATCACTGTTAACAAAAAATTTGTTAATATAAAAAATTCCTAATTACTTGACAAATTTATTAAAATTTTGGATTTAATTTATTACAATTTTAAGGTGTGTACTTTTTGTTCTGGTGGCAACGCTATTAAAAATTATTTATTAATTATGGGAAAACTACATAACAATAGACGTAGACGTTTCATATGTTCAGTTTACAAATATTAATAGATACTAAACACAAATGAGGTGGCAACGCTGTTAATAAAAAATTTTGAAAATAAACAATAGCGCGCACATTATTTGAAAAAATTATGAAAATGTAGGACTTTATTTATTAAAATTTTAAAGTATGTAATTTTTTTACTGGTGGCAACGCTATTAAAAATTATTTATTAATTATGGGCAATTACATAGCGTTAGACCTAGCCGTTTCATAAGTTTCGTATACTAATATTAATAGATATTAAAAACAAATGAGGTGGTAACGCTGTTAATAAATATTGAGAAAATAAACAATTTTCAATTACTTGACAAAATTACAAAAATTGTAACATTTAATTGAATTTTATTTAATAAAAAATTAAAGTATGTATTTTTTGCTGGTGGCAACGCTATTAAAAATCTCTTATTAATTAAAGAAAAATTACATAATAAATAAATAACCACATATATGCTTATTGTATATGCTATACGGCTGACAACCTGATCAAATATGACTCGGACTGGTCCATTAAAACTGCGCGTGCAATCCGAATCGATTTAAAAAAAATTCTAGTTTCATACAACCTTTCTTATGTTCGTGATAAGTTTTATCTCTACATTTCAAATAGTGTGTGTTTGTTGGGAGGATGAAGCCATGTGTAGAATTTTACGTAAGTAAGGAAAGTTCCCTGAGCGCCATTTACTTGAGAGTTTCCAGAAACGGTTCTTTGACATATGGCTCAATCAGCTCTCCACTTCCTGTCTTAGACCAAGTATCCTCTGGGGGGCTAAAGAAATATCCATTTTAAGGCGAGCGAAATTGAGAAGGTGAATTATCTCTCCGCAGGGTTGTGCGCTGAGTCCTGGATTCGTCATGTAAAAAAAACAACGAAAAGGACGAAATGGCCTCATATGATGACCACTGCAAACGTATTAAGGATTACGATGTAAGAACATGGACATGGAATGTCAGGTCCCTTAATCGGGAAAGTTACGCTGATATCCTCGTAAGAGTAAAGGCTGACATCACCGCCGCTCAGGAAGTGCGATGGATGGGACAAAGACTAAGACGAATAAGTCATTGTGGTATGTGAACTGCGTAAGCCGTGTCTACGCTAATAAAGAAGTAGAAGTTTGTTTGTCAGCTATTTTGGTTATGACGCGAAAAGTTTGACAGACAATTTTTACCATGGAAATAATATCGAACAAAGAGTTTTTATAGAATACGGCTTTAGAATCATGGATAATATTGTAGAAGTCAAACTCTACTTTATCACGAATATAAGTATTTGAGTGACACAAAGCCTTCTGAAGATCGAAAACTTCTTCTGATGTGATTGGTTCATCTAATTCTGTTAACTGAGGCTTTAAAAATCGTTCTGTTGGCATCGCAGAAATATCAATGGATCTTAAAATTTCTTTTGCTTCGATTTAAACATTAAGATTAAGGTTTTTGGGTATGAAGCTTAACAAAATTGACTAGCACCAAAAAACTTGAATCTTTTGGCAAAAATGCCAAGGGAAGAAGTCGGAGCAGCTGAAAACTCTACATACTTCAAACAAATCATTACTGGTGACGGAACGTGATCTTATGAATACGCCATCGAACTGTCGAATTGAATAGCAAATGGCGCTCCAAAAAGTAGCTGAAACTGGAAAGAAGATCGTGCGTTCGGCGATAAGTGACGCAGCTTTCCAAATTAGATCCGTTGCCAAATAGTCTTCTAAAATGTCACACTATTTCCGGATATAAAAATTGTAAACAAACAAAATTTCAAACTAAAAGATTCAGAATTAACTCTTTTAGTATATCAATGTCTGTGCACTGAGATTGCGAGTATTACCCAGTGGATGATTGCTAAATTTTCTTTCAAGCATATTGAAATTTTAAAAAAATTATAGTAATTTTTTCTAAATTTATGATGCCTTCATCCGTGCCATGGGTTCTTCTATGAGACAGTTTGCATTTTAACTAAGAGAAGAATCTCTAATCATAGAATATACCATTACAAAGCACACAACTTCATTGCAGTGTGGTTGTGGGTGAATACCTCCGCACTTTATCATCTCGCTAAATTGTAGCTGTCTTTCAGTTTGCAAGTGAAATTTACCACTTAGTTACATACCCCGCCTCCACAATATATGCGTCCGTTGAAATACAATACCTTTTCGCAAAGTTCACCTCTTCGCCTAACCCTAATATTTCCTGTCGATAACCAAACAAGCGAATGGTATTTACCACCGCCGTCAGACAGTTGAAAGATATTGCACATAACTTCACTCTACAGCCGTGTAAAATAACCAATATTTACTCTTATACAACAAAGGCAATGGCACAAACTCCACATAACACACACACACACACACACCTACCAGGATACGCTCACTAACTACAGCACGTAACAGCGGGGGCTACGCGCTGGCGTTGGCTTGCAACAAGCAAATTTGATATCCTTTGGGAAATTTCATACCTTCTTCGCACGGAAATAGGAAATTTTATTTTCATTCATGCACTTTTCCTTTTCCCTTTGGCTTTCGCCGTCATTGATATGGCATTTCCGTGCTAAAGCGCAGACATTGTGGCTACACACGCTCCCAGCTGCTCGTGTGTGAGTATGCGTGTACTAGTGGTTGCTGCGCTTGGCACTTTGGCTCTGCACTTCTTTGCCGTTCGGTTTTTTAGCTTTTTTATTACAGCCAATAAATCATATTTTCATATTATGCACAATTATGATTATGATAATGCAAAATGGTGCAGCCGCGCCGGCCGAACTCGATGTCGGTGAGTGGAAAATTTGTGCTACAAGGTGTGTAATAGACGCTTTGGTGTGCGGTGGCAGGGTTGGTGAACTTGAATCCCTAGTTGACTGCCGGTTAGCGCAAAGTAAATGGTATTTTTTTTTTACATTCTTCACGCGTAGCATGCTTTTAGGCGCTTTCAGTGTACATGACGGGTTTCTCTCCCATTGCTTTGCATTTCCTTGCTTCGTTTGCCTTGGTGTCAACAATATTGTTGCCCTGACGACGCATTAGCACATTGCGATGGTTTAAAACGCCTCAGCATTTGGGGTTTTGCCGGCAAAAGTGCCACCAGCGCGATTGTCATACGAATTCCGGCTGCCACCATAAATAGTATAGGCATAAAAGCCCACACACACATTCACACATACTTGCGGAGAAGTAGAAAGCAAAATGACCGTAATGCGCACAAGGACCCCATTTTGCAATTTTCTTTTTTCGCCACACGCCACACACACCACACACCACTCACCACTTTTACTTGAACACAGCCTTGAGCTGCTACGCAACTCCCACGGTCGTGGCTCGACGGACGGCGGACCTTTAGCGACTAGGCCAACGTAAATGAGTGCTAAGAGCAACACGGCAATGGCAGCTTTGTAAATTTATGATACTTTAAAGGCCACTAAAGTAGCACCAGCGGCAAAAAGGACACTCAATGTCGACGTTGTTGCATATAAACGAAACGGCAGGCGCAGCACCGTTATGTGTGCGTGTGTGCGTACAAATGGAATGAAATGGAAAGGAGTCTAACAAATTTGCAAGACAACAATTGCTGATTGTAGAGATAGGATAAAGTATATATACTATATATGCATATCTTTTGTATCTTTAAATATATGCAAAAAATAAGAAAAATCGTTAACTTTGGCTGCACCGAAGCTATAATACCCTACACAGTTGCGTTTTTCATAGCATAAAAGAGTATAAAAAGATCTTCAACTTGATTTCGACAGCTATATGCCAGATTAGTACGATCTGAATGATTTTTTTGGAACTTGTAGACTTACCTTGGTTAGTAGTACATACCAAACTTCATGAAGAAATATTGACGAATAAAAGAGTTTTGCATATAGGAGTTTGATTTTGATCAAACAGTTTGTATGACAGTTATACGCTATAGTAGGCCGATCGGAATAATTTCTTCGGAGAATGTATAGTTGCCTTAGGTAATAGTCTGTGCCAAATTTTGCTAAGATATCTGGTCAGACAAAAATGTTTTTCATAGAAAGACTTGAATCCGATCGCTCAGTTTGTGGCAGCTATATGCTATAGTGGTCTGATAGCGGTTCTAAGTAAAAAGAACTGTTTTAGGCAGAACCGGACGTGTGCAAAATTTCAGCTGGATATCTCGAAAATTAAGGGACTAATTCCCATGTATGTATAGAGACGAGCAGACAGGTGGATATGACTAAGTCGACTCAGTTTGTCACGCTGATTATTTATATATAATATATATATGAGTGATGGTTTTTTTTTTTTGAGTTTTTTCTTATGAATCTCCGGCATTACTTTCTGGATTTACAAACTTCGTGGCAAACTTCTAAAGCACCTCTGTTCCAGGTATAAAAAAATACTCGAATATAGTATATCTACCAGCCCACCACGTAAATGACCACGCTATCATATATATCAAGGTCAAACTCGCTACCCCACAAGTAACCCCTAGCAACCGTCCCTCATTGCGACCACTCACACACACACACACACAGACATACACCTAACAAGAGTGCATAAAACACAGCACAGCAAGCAGTGTACAATGTAATAAAGCGAAATGCGTACATCACATGGTAAATAAACCACTTGGCGATGCATGACGTTACTGCTATAAAGTAATAAAATACCAAAGTGTTTGATTTTGGTTTAATATTCATTGCGCTTTTATCAAAAAATTATGAGCGATTGAATGGTACTCAATTTGTTTGCGTTTCCTTTGATTAAATGCTCGTAGTAGTTGGCTAGAAATTGTAAGCGCATCATTTTTTATTAATAAGCTATAATAAATTTGTTGGCTGGAGTATTGGAAGTGATGAGCTGGATGTGTTGGTCAATGGAAAGCAATGAATATATAAAGAAAGTTTATATGTAACAAAGAAACTATACAAAATGGGTGCCGGAGTAAAGTTAAGTGCTTCGAAAAATAAAACTTTAATACTTGTTGGAGCATGTTTGTGGTTCAAGTTCTTCCGTTTGAAATTATAAATAGAATTTGCTTCATGTTCATTCTTTATTCTCTGAATTTTTTTCATGTTCATTCTTTATTCTTTGAATTTTCCGTATTTTATCGATTTTGATTAATATTTTCTACAAAAGATTGCTTTGAATATTACTCGACGCCAAAATGTAGACTTTGCGTTTTATAAGTAAAATAGCTAGAATCATACTCTAAAGACCAGCAGTGATTTCGAAGTCACACGACAACAACATAGTTCACAGTTTGATAAAAAATATTTCGACATAAAACTATACTTCTACTGAACTAGCAACAAAGCAAAGGAATTGGAATAGCTAAAGGAATGAGAAGCAAAGCCAACCACAGATTATTCCCTTGGTTTCGAGCGAGCTGCCTCAGCGTAACTGAACTTGCTTGCAGTCATCAATACTGTGTTTGTTTCAAATGATGTTATTGGAAGCCATAAGGATTCACCGGATTTTGTAGAGCTGTTACTGATCACATGTGCTCTAGTAGAGCGCTTTGGTAAATGTGATAAGAGCTTACGGACATTTACTTTGAAAGACTTGAATAACAATAATTGCATCAACTGAGCTTCCTTAGATCTGAATTTCATGCGACCAGATCTGTCTCAGTATTGTCTTAAAATATATGAGTAGCTTTTTCTTTCGACTGAACACGATTGTCTTAATTTCCACGTGGTCTCTTCGTGTACGTTTCTTATCAGATGTACGTTCCAGATATTTTGCGCTTGTGCTTGTAATTAACAAATGACCACATAAGGCCACTTGAGGACATATTTCGTGCCTAAGTGTAAACACCACTTGTATGAACACTTCAGTATTAATAACAATGATCCATTTGGAGAGCCACAGTGCTAGAACGGTCAATAGCTTTGGCAGTTTCTTAGAGACAGCAGTTGAATTGCTAAGCGACGCCAGCAACACAGTGTCATTCGGATGGAAGAGAATGTAGAGCACAGGCGCAAGAACGCTGGCAACGGCAAGTTGAAGGCATGGGCAGTTTTTACTTTTACTTATAATATAGGACTAGGGGTCACTTTTCGATACCATTTTGGTCAAGTTTCTTCGATCACCTCTTCATTTGACGAACATTTTTTTCCCTGCGAGCACTCTTTTAAGATCTGAGAACAGGAAATAGTTAAAGAGGCCACATTTGAAGAATAAGGTGGATGCAGAAGCAATTTGAAGCGCAATTCCTGGATTTTTGCCATCATTCCCACTCGTGACTTGTGACATAGTGCATTGCCGTGCTGAAACAGCACGTTTTTTCTTCAAACGATCCACTAATACTTTGTAAAAGTCGCTAACTGACTGTCACTTGACCTTCAGACTGAAATGATATATCTAGTTTTTCATCTTTCGGCACATATCGATGTATAAACTCGGTTTTATTAAACTTGAACAGGTATAACCACTGCTACGAATAATCAGCTTGTCGTTGTTTTTTTTTTCAAAAGTGAGCTCATGCGACTCACACTTTGCACAGAGCTTTCCGATGCCCAAATATCCGTTAATACATTCAGTGGATATCTTCAAAGCGCAAGCTATTTCGAGGTCTTTATTTAACAGCCATCCACAATTATTTTGTGGACTTTTTCATCTTTGGTGCTCAACACACTACGTCGTAACTAAAGTACATATTTTTTTTTCCAAGACGATAATAATATCCTGGAGCAATCTATTTCGTTTCTGAATATGTACGATTTTTTGATATAACTTCAAATATATCTTTTTAAAATAGTTGCCAGCAACTCCAATTTTCAACTTCCGCTGCTGAGTGGTGTCAGTAGAATTTAATCCGCTTTAAATGATTAACTCAGTCTAATACATTTTGAAGTTGAGCGCCCGCCATCCCCACCACCCATACCCATAATCCGCGTGAGCCACAATTTGTGTTTATTTTCAATTTGCGAATAAACGAAGCCAAAATCCTGTCAAAGCAAAACAAGATGCTGCTGCCATGACACACAAAACCATCGCGTGCTTACAAATCTAACAATTTTACTCTTCAAAAGCGTTCACACCCCGCAAGTGCGCCGCAGGGCTTCAAGTTTACACCTAAAACTGCCGCATCCCCCAACCCACCACAAATAAATTGCGTTACTAAGTAATGTCCTTCGAGACAATTTTGCGGCAGGTGAGCTGAATGGCAAGCTATGTGAAGTGGCTTGAGGTAGAGGTTAGGGTGCTAGGGTGTTGCGGTGCTTTTAACGTCAACGTAAACCACAACAAAAGGTGTAACAGCTATACGCTGCCAGGTGGATGTCCAACGCTTTTTGCTTGTGTTAAATGCTTGTCACCTTGCAACGATTTCAACGGAAATCTTCGCATTGCCATGTTGCCTTTGACTAGTTTTCTTATTTGGGTTGATGTGTGAGAATCAAAAGCTTTCTTATATGTGTGTGTGAGTCTGCAGTCATTTGCTGATGTCAGTACTAGTAGCTGCATCTGTGTGTGTGTCGCTAAGCATTCTTTGTGGTATGCAAAACCATTACGCTTTTAAAGTGTTTACTTTGTCGGCGACCACGCCTCTAAACTCCCACAATGAGCGAACACGTTTCTTCCGTTGACTGCTGATTTACAATGACAGCAAAATTAATGTTCTACTTTGCCAGCGTGTACAGGCCTAATAATAAGCACTACTGTGGCAGTGCTGTCTAGGGCTATATAATCAGCTCGCACATACACCCACATACATATATGTAGCTGGAGAATCAACACTGCGCAGACGAGCATAATAACAGGCATGCCGACATTCTCTGTACACGCCTCCGGCCGCACAAACCGGTCTCCACTTACACGCTTGTGGGGCTGCCTCGATCTCTTTCACTCCCACAAATATCCAATTCGGCAACGCTTTGTTCGCTGCTCCAAAAGGTGTTTGTGTTGGTTTGTATGTGCGGCTGCCACTTTCTTTGCTGTCCACCCATTTATCCCGCCCGCTTTGCCGTTATTCGCATCCCGCCGCGGCACCGTTATTATGTGCACTGAGAGAGTAATTCGATAGCGCTGATGAAATAAGATTATTTATTACTGAATTCTCTGCTTCTGCCGCCAACCGAGTACCTTCTCCACACACACATACATACCAATAGAGAAAGTGCTTGTCCGTTCAAGTGCTCCTTTAGCACGTTTGTTCGGCTTTGCCGCTGTCTTTCGACCATCATAAATTGTTATTGGAGGCATTGTTGTCGCAAATAACGTAAATAACCATTTATCATATTGTAAAATTCCCATATAATGTTACATATCCCCTAACAGACATACACCCATACACACACATACCAACAAAAACATACCCGAGTAAAGGCGCATGCATTTAGAGCGCGCAGAAACATTTTATTGATATCTTTGAATCCCCGGCATACAATTTTTTTTTTTAAAGAAAAATCCTGTAAGTCTGTGTTGACTGTGTGTTGTTTTTGTAGCCGCCCGCAGCTTAAGCACCGTGTAGCCTGAGGCTTTGTGTGCGGCGTGTCCCATTTAAATTAATGATTGTTGATTTTCGATATCAAGTAATTTGACAAAGCTGGCTCTTGTAGCGGCTTCTGTTTTCTAATTTATGGCGATTTCGTAATTGCATTCACTTCGACTGCGCCTTCACGCACAGATAATAAATCTGCAGTTTAAAGATGAGTTTACGAAATTATTGATGAGGAAATAGTGAATAAAAACCGCGAAATCGAATGTTGGAATACGCCTCACAAATATAAAAGTTTTCCGTACAAGAAATTACTTTTGATTGGTTAGTTTATTTGTAATACAGCATAGCATATAGTAATGCGTTATACAAATTTATACGGAGCTTAGAGGGTAACCTTAGGCAATATTCTATGCTAAAGATGAAGTGCTGTCCCCCTGTTGTGGAGCCTGATCGTGGACGACCTAATAGTTTTGCTATCGGACAATGGCATCCGCTGTCAAGGTTATAGCGAAGTTATTGTTATTATAGCCGAAGGTAAGTTCGAGGACACTCTCTGCGACCAAATGCAAAGATATTTAAGCCTAATTAAAAGATGGTGAAATGTGTGTGAGTTGACCATCAACCACTGCAAGATGACCATTGTACTGTTCACGAGACGTAGGTAACCGCCCGGCCTCAGGAAACTTACCGTTGGGGGGAAGTAGTAGAGATGACCAGTATGATCTAACATATTATTATCTGGGTTTCACGCTAGATTCCACTCTGCGGTGGAAGTAACATGTTGACCTGACCATGGTAAAAGCGACTAAGGCACTAACGGTGTGCAAACAACCAGCTGGTAAATCCGAGGTTGCAAGCCAAGGATCCTTAGGTGGTTATTTACCATGATCGGCGTGTCGGGTGCAATGCGCAGTTGTGCTGACACCCTTCACATAGAAATTGGTCAGGTAGCAAAATATACATTGATAGAACAATCAAGTGGTACACTGAAGACTTGAAAATATTGGTGGAAATTAGTGCAGGACTCACAAGGCCAGACACCAAACTATCCATACTTATGAGAAGTTTTCTGAGCATTTTTCGGACTACTTATCGGACACTGGCCACTGCAAGCTGAAAAAGAATTTATACTGTGTATCTGTTTGAGGAAGCCTGAAATACGAGTACCAGAACAACTGCAAATAATCTGCACAGTGGTCTGCAGACACATGTTGAAGGCCTTTGATCAATGTTTCCAAATCGGGATCACAACGCTTTGCTAGCATCTAACAGTATGTTGAACTTTATCAAAATGCACCAGCAATCAAATGTTAGATACTCTTGCAATTTTTAGAAGCTGGGCCTGTGAAGATTTTGAAGCTGTCTGCAATAAATGAATTCAACATTTTGTCTTAGGATGAACCATCAACCAATCAAAATTCTTATTCTTATTCATGAAACTAACTTTCTTTTTTTTTTTTTTTTTTTTTTTTTTTTTTTTTTTTTTTTTTTTTTTTTTTTTTTTTTTTTTTTTTTTTTTTTTTTTTTTTTTTTTTTTAATCTCTCAAAAGTATGCCAAGAGAAATATGTACTTATAAATATATCGAAGAAGGAAAAGCGAATGAACACGGAAGGAACGGTGGATAGACGGTAAAAAGGCGGAGTGAAGATGAACGGACAGGCGCACATAAAAAAATTAGGAATAAAATAACAAGGAAATAACTATATTACGAGGCTATATTAAAATTCCAATTGTGATAGCTTTTCCCTCACTAAGCTGAAAGACATACTTACCAAATAATGTAGTTCCTTGGCAGAAAAATGAAATACCTTGTTTATGTTTACTGTTCCTAAAACTGCTGGCGCTTATTTTTGCCTTAGGATGAGTGTTTATTATTTTTGAAACAAATACTGATAATCAACAAAAATGTGGACATAAACAATTTAGGTTGTGCGTATCACTGGAAACACCTCTTATTTTACTAAGTACTTGCCGCCATAGACTTTCTGTGACTACCCACTCAAAGCAAAGGGTTCACGTTGTTTATTTATATTCCCTGACTTTCCTTAGTATCCGTATTATTTTGTATATATGTATATGTATATRAAAAAGTTACTTTGCTTAAAAGTATTTAAAAAATTCTGTTGTAAGTACAATGAATAGCACCAAATTAAAAACCTTTTCAATTTTTATACCAATCGTTGTAATTTGTCTAATAGAAAACGCCTCAATGCCTACAAATATTAATATATTTTAAAAATGATAATCGAAAGCTCTTAATTAAACAAATCTTTATGCACTAATAATGCATCATCATAAAACATACAGATGTCATAATTGCAATGCGATAAGAATGGCTCCGCAATTTTTCTGTCATATAAAGCACTAATTCATAAATTTCGCAATTCAAATGAATGCCAATGCATCGAGATATGCATTAACGTCAATAACATATATTGCATAAATGCAGCTGCAATCAACAAATTAAACAAATGTGTAGGCATGTAACTATTTATACACTAGAGGAAATTGGAACTATGCAGCACATGGTCTAGTACCAGTCTCTTATAGGAGTAGTTACAATGATAACTAGTTTTGAAATAGTTCCAAAAATATGAAAAAGAATTTTCCGATGAAGTAGATCAGGATCGCGGTCAACATCACGGTCTACTACCGGTATCAATGCGAGTAGTTACATTAGTAACTAGTTTTGAAATAGTGCCAAAAATATGCAAAAGAATTTTCGATAGAGTAAATCAGTATCGCGGTTTAGTACCCGTTTCTTATAGGAGTAGTTACACCGGTAACTAGTCTGGAATTAGTTTTAAAAATATTAAGTGAAATTTTTCAATAAAGTAATTCAGTATTCAAGTAAAATATATTAAATATTAAAATATATATATTTTTTTCCTTTGAAAGGTAAGCATATCTATTTTTAATTATTTTTAAACTATAATATATAATTTTTTTTTTTAAACTTGATAGTATTATCTTAGGAGTAGTTTGTAACTAGCGAAGGTTGAAGAAAATTAGTGGACGAATTTATTACTCGGCAATACCCTAACTTTAACTAACGTAACTAGTACACCACGAAGAGGAACTAAAGAAAGTATTGACTTTCCCGACAATTTTTTCCTCTATTACAATCTCATTGGGCATACTACCTTTTTTAACAAAAGCGCTTGCATTTTCCATTTATATTATTTACAACTACGCTGTTGTCTTCACCACTTTGAGCAAAGTGCATACTGTCTGCGGACAGAGTAGCCACCGCACTCTAATAAAATAGATTAATTTCTTCTAGAGCGATAAGAGTTTGTTTCACTTTTTGCTACAAACAATGACAAATGTGTGCTTTTTATGAATGAACAATAATATGTAAATAGATACCCGTCGCGTTACTAGTTTGTATGTAAATAAGCAGCGCAGATATTTGTCGTTGAATGGCAAATGGATTGGCACGTTTATCGCTGGCAATTATTATAAGAGGTTTGAAGCGATATGCATCTAGTTGTGTGCACTGAAATAAATTTCCTTTGCAAGGGTTATTACTTAGCCTCGTTCGCAAGTAGTGGTTGAGTACGAAGAGCATAAAAGTTGTATGAAGTATTTAATATCAATCGCGAAAATATATCTTAGTTTAACTTGCAGTACAGTTCGAAACTGTGGTTATATTTATGTAGGTATTTTTTTTTTTACTTTTAGATATTTGTTGAATAAGATTAAGTTCGACCACTAATGTGCGAAGCCAATCGAAGTTGTCTGAGACGAGATGCATATGAAACAACAAAAATTAATGAACAATTGGATAATGTTATGGCTAGAGGTATTATTTTGAGCTGGCCTCTGATGCAAAGGCAGAAAAAACTCAATAATTTTTGTTGTGTTGAGACTTCCGATCTGAAGATAGTGATAAATAGAATTAAGGGCATTTTAAAATATGCTGAGCTCTGGACTATGATACTCTCTATCTCTTTCGCTCTCTCTCACTCTATCTTGTTATCTTTTTTTCTTCTTCTCTATGTTTTACTCCTTCTCCCACTCTTAACAGTATTAAGGGGATTTGAAAGGATGCTGAGTTCTTGACCATGATATCCTCTATCTCCTTCCCTCTCTTTCCATAATTCCATCTCTCTCTCTCTCTCTCCCTCACTGTGGTTTGATATGTATTTTTCTCCCTCTATCTTTTTCTCTTTCACCCACTTCTAATCGAGTTAAAAAAATTTGAAAAGATGCTGCGCTGTTGACTCTTATGTCTCTCTATCTCTATCTACTCTATCTCTATCTCTTTCTCCCTCATTATTTTCCCTCTCTCTCTATATTTTTATTTCTGTGTCTCTCTCTGCTCTCTTTTCCTTACATAATCTGTAATCTGCTTTTCTCATTCTATATCTTTTTCTCTTCTTCCACTCTTAACAGAATTAAGCCGACTTGAAAAGATGCTGACTTATTGATCTTGATATCCTCTATCTTTTTAGGTCTCTCACTCATTCTTTCTATATTTTCTCACCCTCTCTCGTTCTCCCACTCTCCACCATCTCACTGTCCGACTTTTCTTCTCTCCCCCTCTTTTAACAGTATTTAAGGTGATTTGAAAAGGTTCTGAGTTTTTTCCTTTTATACCCTTAATCTCTATCACTGCCTCAATTACTTCACACTTTCGGATTCTCTCTCTTTCGTACTCTCTATGTTTTTTCTCTCTCTCTCTCTCTCTTAATTTACTAAACTTTTCAGTGTCGCTTCATAGGTTGTAGATTCATTTTTGACTTAAGCAATTTTCGCAAGAAAGAAATCGCTTTCGTCATAGACTTGTAAAACTCCATTATTTCTCAAAACGTAAGTTTTTCCTCTCATTTCTCATAGTGTATCAATAATTTCCATTAATTAAAAAGAAATCGCCCGTCAGTGCTGCTACTAATTACAGCGCTTGGCACCTGGCTGTCATTTACTGTCTACATTTAGGCGCATTAACACACAACACCTACACAGCAGTTAACGCCGCAGAAGTGAAGATGTCCGAAGTTAATGGCCGACCGCAGCACTTTTTGCACAGTTTTAACTCAATTTATTATCTTTGCAAAGTTTTAGGCATTTATCCATATGATTTGCAGAAATTCTACTACCAAGGCATACTGCAGCCCTCACGCTTGGGCAGCTGTGTGGTAGTGACGATAATGTGCATTACTTTCATGCTCTTCAACTTATCGTTATTTAACTTCAGCGATGAAGACGTCATAACAAAGAATAGTGAGTGCAAAGGAACATAGATTTATATGAATCATATATATTTTTTAAATATTGCATAAAACCAGATCACCTCAGTATCATCGTGACCATAGTGTTCACGTACATTACGCCCGCCACCATGTTCACCGACCAGATAATGGCTTTACGCAACCAACGGCGGCTACCGGAACTCTTTGAGCGTATTGACTGTGTGGACGAGGATCTACGCCAGCTGGGCATTACGGTGGATAATCGACGCGTGCAGCGTGGCATTTGGCTGATGATCACATTCACTTTTTTCTGCGAATTTTTCATATTTTTCTCTTCAATATGGTTTCTGGTCGACGAATTGAGATGGACCACAGTGCTATGGATCTTTATTTCGCTGCCCACTTTCTATAACACGCTGGATAAAATTTGGTTTCTAGGCATTCTGTTGGGGTTGCGCGATCGTTTCGATGCGATTAATGCAGAGCTAGAAAGAATAGCAGAAGAACTGGAACGGCGACAAAACCAGCAGTTGAAAGGTGAACCCTACCAGGAGCACGACTTGGTGTTGCAGACATCGCTGCCGCTGCGCACAGAACAGATCGGTGATATTTAACGAAGAGTCGTTAAGGTAATCAAAGAAATATAGACTTAGTAAATATTTTCATTCCACAGATATCAAGTTGGAGCGTTTGGTGCGCAATGCTTTCGGCGAATCGCTACTCGAACCCGTACCAATCAGAAACTACATGCTTAACATAAGCCATGAAAGCTCGCTTTACACATTCAAAGCGCTGCAGGAGCGTTTCATAAGCTTATGTCAGTTGCACGATAGCACTTGTAGGATTGCCAAGTTACTCAACGAACTCTGGTCTTATCCAATATTGATACTGATGGCTTTCGGTTTTGTCGTCTTTACATCGCAACTTTACTTTGTTTATTGCGCTACACAACCGGACGTAAGTAGCGGTAGCGGTCTTTTCCGCCAATTTTCAGTAGTACTTACGCACTCTTCTACAGCGCACCATTCCACTCATTTTTCGCTGCGCCAAAGAGCCCTCCATCTCGACCGTCTTTCTCACCTACATCGGCGGCAAATGCGTGTCGTTGATGCTCTACAGCTGGAAGACGTCGCAGGCCGCGCGTCGTGCCGGCATTTGCCTGCATAAGTGTGGCGTTGCCGCCGACACCAATGAGGTTTATGAAATTGTCAGTGTTTGCTTTTTGTTCTTCATAATTTTTTGTTATCTCAAGACTCGCATAATTTCAGGTTAATCATTTGTCATTGAAACTCTTGAATCACGCCATAAATTTTTCGGCGTGCGGTTTCTTTACGCTGGACATGGGTACTTTATATGCGGTACGCGCCTGGGAGCAATATTCTCTAAACAGCTTTCTTATTTTCTAGTAGCTTTTATTGCCGTTACTCTGGCATGCGTGTGCCTTCTGAAACCGTTATATTTTTATGTGTTCTTCTGGTATATTTTATAGGTTTGTGGCGCAATAACCAGCTATCTGATCATACTCATACAATTCGATATGGCCGCGCAACAAGTGCGCATTTCTAAGGAATTGGCCGCTGCGAATGAGACCACCGCCGTTGCGTTGGTTACTGAAAATTACACCATCGGCATGATGGAATCGACAACGCCATGTGATTAGATATGCAATGTAAATTTTTTAAAATTTTATGTATGTATATTTACAGTTTATAATTCGAATATTAAATATAGAATTTTACGATAATTGCATTATTAAAAATATTCACAATTTGATTAGACCACGTCCAGCAGCCGTAGCTGATAGTGTAAACGAAGACTGAAAAGAGTCGATCAGCCATTCGCAGCAACTCAGACTGACGTAAGGAACGACTTGTTGCATTTTGCGTCGAGATCTGTTCAAGAACTTAAGCCGCTCCTTCCCCAGCGAAATCGCTTCACTCTATGGGCTCTTGAAAAGTTGAAAAGTTTTTGAGCCATATTTACTTCAGCGATGAGACCCTTTTCTGTCTCAATGGATATAAAGATTGCCATATTTGGCACGAAGAGCAACTTGAAGAGATTCAAGAGCAGCCATTTTATTCCAAAAAAACAACGGTTTGATGTGTTTTGTGAGTCGGTGGAATCACTGGCACATATTTCTTCAAAAATGAGGTGATTCCGAGGCTGTCTTAAACATAATAAAATACAAATTTTAATTTTTTATCAAAAAAATCTGCACTAAATTAATCAGTCAACAAAATTGAAGTTGATACGAATGTTATTCTTATACCATCAACGACTTATTTCAAAACAGCGGTTTCGTGCTTGAAACTTTTTGTAGGGAAAATGACTTTTTCACTTCAAAATTTCATTGGATTGGACAAGATTTTTCCCAATTTTAGCAATTTCATAATGTCTCTAGAGTTCTAAGACGAAGTTCGAGCTAAAACATCTGCTATAATTTAGAAATATAGCCTATGTAACCGCTCGAAAAACCTTTCATTAAAAATGGAAGCGAACGATGAGTTCCTTCAATTTGTCAGTTTTTTTTCTCCTGTTCTCTAAACTGAAATATGTACTCAGATGGTCTCACTTGAGGTCATAAACGAACAAAATGTATCGCCGACATATCTTCTAATTGCGGTACAATTTTTTTGTTACTCATAAAATTCCCAAAGTTTTGTGATTGCTGCACAAATTCAAATTTTAGTAACAGCTGCAGATGTAATCCACTCATGAACAGTGCCTGCTTTAGGTGTAATGGTCGATAGAACTCCCGGTCGCAGTCAAGAAGGTTTTTGCTATGTATTCGTAGGAATTGAAAAGGAATAATTTAACCGGAGCTGTTTCTTTACTGCCAAACTTCTAATTCGGGTCTGTATTGCCCACCTGACAGTTTGGACCTGGTGGCTAAAAAATTTGTATGCTAAGTTAAGAGGTGCTGAAATGGGCATAAAGACGGTGAACCCAATAGATGCCTAAAATAGGCTACCGACCAAAACATCACAAAAGTCTACAAAAACATTTTGAATGACCGTAAAACAAAGTTGGCGAATTAGTAGATACTTAAAAGACATACATAMATCATATCATTCACGAGTATTTGGGCATAAGAAAGCTCTGTGATATTTGGGTGCCACGCAAGCTCTACTTTTACCAAAAACAACATCCATTTAATTAGTAGGAGCAAAGTTTTGAGACGTTCAAGCGTAATAAACTCGAGTTTTTGCATCGATATGTGAGAATGGATGAGACATGCCTCCATTATTTCATACCAAAGTCCAATCGACAATCAGCCAAGTGAGCCGCACAGGATGAATTCGGTCCAAATCGTGGAAAACTGCAACAGTCCAGTGAAGGAATTTTATTGACTACCTTGAAAACGGAAGAACCGATTGAAAGGCTGTGTCTCAAGTCAGTAAAAACGATGGTAAAAATTTATGAACTGGAATTCGAATTGCTTCCGTATTCACCATATTCTTCAGAACTTGATACCAGAAAAAATTGCTAGATTTCAAAATAATGGTCGCTGAAGAGAAATTTTCAACGAATGAAGAGATTATCGCCGAAACTGTGGTTTATTTTGAAGCAAAGGCAATTTCGCACTGCAACAAGAAAGGAAGATCTAAATTCGGGTATAACCGAAAATTTCATACTCTTGGAATATGCAAGGGTTAAAGCCAGGGAAGTACCTTTAAGTACATAATGCTTGTTAGTTTCAAGGGGTGTATGGCGAGTTTTCACGTTTTTATTCATTCTAAAAACAAATGTGGTTATAAATTGTAACCAAAAATTACCCGGAAATTGGAAATAAATCGCAAAATATCATCAATATTTGTTTGGTCATCTTCAAAGTAATCCACACCTCAGATGTAGTACACTTAAACCAACGAATTTTTCCAATCCTCGAAACACTTTTCATTGGTACTTTTTGGGATAACCTTTCGATCCTTCAGCGAGTTTTGATTCCATGGAACGGCAACTTCAGTTTGGGCAACAAGAAAAAATGAAAAACGTTGGTTTATCGACGGTATTCATTGTGTTTTCTGTTTTTAATTCGGCCACAATTGTGGCTCGATGCGATGGTGCATTATCAGCGCATAAAATCAATGAATTGTTCTTTCACAATTCAGGCCGTTTTCGTTAAAATGGAACTTCTTATTTCCCGTCTCCGGAACACATTTTTGATGCAGCAAACCAAAATTATCGAAAAAGGAGCATCTTTTTTATTTTTGTCTTTTTTTTTTTTATTTCAACTCATTCTTTTCTTTCCATTCCGATGACTGTTGACTTATTTGCACGTCAAACTCATAATTTCAATTCAATTTTCAATTTAATGGAAAAATAATATTTTTTTTTCTATTACTTACTTAAAGTCATGGTTCATTATTATAAGTTATTTTCGCTATAATTTCCTAATGGGCGTCTGGTTTTTTCTATTATCCAAAGTTTCTATTATCAAAATCGATAGCGCCAGCTTAAAAACAAATTAGCGTTAAAGAGAAAACAAATTATTTTCGACAAATCGAGGTAATTTCCATATTTTGTGAGTATTCACCGAATTCATTTCGATATTTTATGGGTTATATGCTAATATTGAGTGGTGACTAGTGTGCGCTCACTACTTATGAAATTATTGCGGTAAATTTAGAGATTAATCAGGCGGCGTACAAAGTGAATTGCTGCCAGTGCATAACTGTGAGCGTGCTTGCAGCAACTCATTAGTGGTTGATGTGTGTGCAACATGTTTGTCATCAAAATAAGCAGTAAACAGTGTTTCCACACACACACACACACACACACACACACACACACACACACACACACACACACACGTGCAGATACACAAATATTCAGCGTGTATTTACATGCCTTTGGGTGAGCGCACAAATACACCTTTATTACTTGGTACACACACACATATGTAAATACGAGTGGATTAGCAGTGAATTGCCGACCGCATTTCCCGCTCAATGACTTACACGCACACAAACAAACAAATATTTGGCCATGCGTAACGAATGGGTGTGTGTGGGTGTGTGCGCTAGGCTTGCGCTAGGCTTGCTGAATAGCGACGAGTGACTAGTGACGATTGACGAGCAATGCACTCCGATTGCATGCACCGCGGTCACATTACCGCTAGCTGTCAACCAATGCTGCCACACACCAATACACACAAACACACACATGTACATATATATGCTCGTATTTACCGTTGATAACACGACGCCGAACTGCCATTGCTGGGTTAGGCCGCAAATAGAAGCTGGCTGCAGTTAGGCTGCTGCCAAGCGCCCTTATTTGACGGCTTGGTTGCCTGACGATTTGACTGATTTCCCAGTGTGTAATTAATTAAATTTTCGCGTTGCGCAATGGCGAATCTGAAATGCGAAATATGAAATGCAAATGGATATTAATTAAAATGCCAATTAAAATTTTTTTTTTTACCCAAAAATATATTTTTAGAGCTCACATTTTTATGTCTGCGCATTAACAAAGCGCACACTATCGAGCGCTTGGCTGTGGAAAGAGCGCGCAAAAACAAGGCAAAAGCCAGCTAGTACCGCTGCTCAACGCCTAAGCGTATGCAAGGCTCGTGTTCGGGCAAGGCGAACGGCCAACAAAAATGCTAATTACACAGGCAATCATCATCGCCAACAACGCCAAAAGCACAGCCAATAAAAAGAACAACAAATCCTACAACAACAACAATAACCCTTGTAACAACAAAAAAGCTGTGTTGCCACTACTCTGGCTGCCAACATCATTAGTGTTACCGCTATTTGGGGCGTGAGCGAGTGGCGGCG
This sequence comes from Bactrocera latifrons, assembly GCF_001853355.1. Taxonomy (NCBI): domain Eukaryota; kingdom Metazoa; phylum Arthropoda; class Insecta; order Diptera; family Tephritidae; genus Bactrocera; species Bactrocera latifrons. Next base: position 1,319,673 of record NW_017535407.1, read on the forward strand.
ACAAAAGACGCACGTTGCGCCTGCTGCAGGCAGTCGTCAGCCAGCAGCCTGCAGTCGACGGCAAATGCAGGTTACCGTGAAATATTGTATGGCTTTGGCATTGATGGCATTGCTGACTGGCGGCGGTGACTGGTTGCAAGGCTACTGCTGCCGCTACTGCTGCAAGTGACTGCCACCCGCACTCATTTGCCCTGCTCATGTTGCCGCATGCAACCAATCATTTGCCATTTGCAGGCTGCATGTAGAAATTGCAAGCTTTTTGCTGCTACGCTCATTTGAATGCGCCTTTTGTTTTGTTGTATTTTTTTTTTGTTTTGTTTGTTTTTTGTTTGCTTTGCTCTGGCCATAAAAATATGTATTTAAAAAATTTATATAAAAAGGGCGAGCGCCTAAAAATATGCTAAAAAGCAATGTGGCTATGAAAAAAGCACGAAAAGTGTTGAAAAGAGTTGGCGGTCGAGTGAATTGCCTGCGGCTAAGCCTTTTGAAAATCACGCCTAAAAAAATTTAAATGTCTGACTAAAATATACAAAGAAGCCGCGCAAAAACTTAAAAATTTGAGTGGTGTGGTTGGCCGTAAGCGCACACCAATTTATATGCGGAGAGGGAATGCAGTGCCTCATTTGGAAAAAGCGCGCTTCTTGCTTTGTAAATAATTTTTAAAAATATCCGAAAATTTTTTGCTTTATATTTTTTTTAGCAATTTTAGTTTGAAAATGAATGAATGAATGAATGACTTGAAAATTTTATAGAAAATTTTTAGCTGATAAACTTTATCATTTGAAGAATTCTTTTATTTAAATAAACCAAGTTAGTTTTTCCCTACATAGTATTATTCTCTTCCAATTGGACCCATTACATAATAGCCCATGGTCATAGCCTCATAATAGCAAGTTTTCGTTACCTTATGCTTATCTTGACTGCTCTTTATCGCTCGTTATCTATTGGAAGATTTAGTCATGTCAAACAAAATATCAGACAAGGTTACTCCCTATAATGCAACTCCTTCAATCTACTCCTGAAAGTATAGTATTCTATAAGAATGGATGAGAAGACGAAATATCTCATTTCATCAAAACAACCAGTCATCGCACTCGCGTCTTGATTCCCACGTCACGGTTGACAGTCATTACTTCGATATTCTTCAAGAAAACGGCTGACAAAAGGTAAGTTTAGAGTGAAATTCAAAAGCCACTGCTTCCCATGTTAATAAAATTAAGACTTGATGAATTTTATAACCGAAATCACTTCAAGTTCCAATTCCGCCTTACTTTGAAGTGGTGATCGAGAATTGGAAAAAAGTCATGCAGAAAACTGTACTTTGATTGTTCAGCCAAACGTTTTCGTCATGTGAACGCGGCATACGCAAAATACTCCCTTAATATATCTTAATAATTCCTTTTTAAATTTCCGGGTTACCGAAACTAAGCCTAAAACACCTTGGAGCTGACATCTCCGCAGAGGTGAACTACAGGGAATATACAAATTATATATTTTCATGTATTAAGATGTTTTTCTGATAGATGGGGAGCTACTTCAAGAGTTGAATAGATACACAACTGATCATTATTTTACAATGCAAGCTTAACACACATTTCAGGCGCTAGCGAAAGACTCTAACTTAACCTGGTTCCTTTGCTGCTCTTTTGCTTTAAAATACTATTTTCTATTTTTTAATATGACGAAAGTTATATCTTGTATTTTATACAATGGTCTTTGAAAGAGCGATGACATTCATGGCACCTTTTCGTTGTTCCAATATATTTCTACAATTCGTGCAACTGCTACTGCTTTTGTTCAAGTCAAATACCACTTCTCTCTCTGACACCCTGATAAATCGAAAGTATAATGTTTTAGTTTTTTTTTTTTACCCACCCTGAATCATAACTTTTTGTCATAGAAATATTAACACTATCAGCGAACTCTAGAATTAAATACTGATCAACACAATGTATATATCTGACAAATTGCACATTAACTTTTTATTGCAAGCGATAAATTTAAATATGTGTTCACTTAAATACCGAACCCTATTAAAATTATTATGACTTCCAACTAATATGTATGTATGTCGACTGTTATAGTTTTTTTATGACTTCTCAATATACTATATACATTTCTTATGGCGTGACATTTATGAAATTTCACTTTCAACAAATAATTTATAGACTGTTTGCGATATTTATTGTTACATGAGAGGATTATGGAGTGGCATTTTAATGGCCTTAAAATAAAAATAAAAACAAGAGGAAACGTTAACTTGAGCTGTAACCCTCACAAAAAAAGAAATTTCTATACACGAACTCGGTTTTCATTGTTCATTTTGTAGGGCAACTAGTTGTAAATCCAAATGTATTCGATATCGATGGCTTTAAAAAGTAAGTAGCTTCTTTAGAAGAAAAGCACGTGTGCAAAACTGCTGATCAATATCTCAAATATCAAAATCACTAATCGAATATATATCGGCAGATAGATAACGCTTATACATATATACATAAAAACATTCCCAAATAGGTTGAGGCTGCTGAACTTCGCCGGAGTCCGAAATATGGTAATTTGTAATACTAGATTTCAGATTTAGGATTTAGGAAAAGTCATAAAGGCTGTTTCCGGACCACCAACCAGATCGAGCATGATATGATACCTAGCATAGACTCGAACCAATATCTTTTTTTGTTTTTTTGTTTTTGGTGTAGACACGCACCCGCCTCTGTGCAGCTAACATAAGGAAGGTTCTGAGCGCACACATCAGCACCTCGATTTAAGAGAATTGTGGGTTGGCATTTCAAGACCCTTACATACAGTTGCAAACCAAACCATTGGTTTTTGAAAAAGGCAAAAGAACAGCTGGTACTAAACGGAGTGCCTACCTTACAACATTACAATCGACCACAACACGTGCGGGATGGGATAGATACCGAGAGTTGAAGAGGGAAGTGAGAGCAGAGGAAAAGCAAAACAGCAGTGCATGTTGGAAAGACTTGGTGGAGAAGGACCTGGCTACACTTGAAATCTTCAATTAGCGCCAAATACCGTAAACGAAGAAAACAAAGAAAACAAATTTTCATGAATCCCCCTTAAAACCTCAACATTAAACTATGCGCAGGCATCTTACCGTTGCCTCAAGAAACACCAAGCGCGACGACCAATATGCCGCGGTCAACGCAATGTTTACCAAAAATCCCACTTTTATTGTAACTTAAATATGAAAAGCTGAAAATCCGCTTCCCAGTCTGCCAGTTTGACTGTTCTTATCCACCATTTAAAAGCGTCGTCTTTGACTTTTTTCCAACACTTGGTTCCTTACTGCCACTTTCATTGCACCTCGGCAGTATAATTCGGTGTATGGCAATGAAGAATGAATTGCCAGCAGTTTTATTGACCTCCCGCACACAATAATAAAGCAGCTAACGAACATGAAGCACATACACACACACACACATATGCTGCATGCATGGACCTGCAGTTCAACACTCGCTTAACAATTTTAACGAACGCACACATGCAACCGCGCAATGCAACATTGGACGCTGCGGCTTCTAAACATTTGCCACAGATTTTTTCTCCCCGCTTAACCGTTTCTGGTTGCATGCGCGCTGTTTGCTTTTTGCTGCCACCAATGCGTTTTTTGTTGTTTTTACGTTTTTCTACCTTATTTTTGAATTTTTTTTTTTTTTGCACTTTTGCCGTCACTGTTATTGCCTTGTTACGCGTATTTGCCATTTTAAGCATTCGCCTGTGGCAGTCCATGCAGCACCAGTGTGGCCGTCTCAGTGGCAGCGACAGCGACAGCGACAGCGACATCCAGAATGCGGCGCTGGCAATGGCAGTGACAGTGTTGTAAAAGTCTTTAACGAGCCAGCACTTAATTTTTCTGTACCCCAGCGCCGCCTCCTCTCCCCCCCTGTCACATACACTCCGCCCGTTATAGCGCTGCTGCACAGTCGTTTGTGCTTGCGGCAAGATCACCGAAGCGCGCCATGCAACACACGCATACTTGTCGCAGTCGACCCGCTCCAGGAGCCTTTCCACTCCGTTCGGTTTCGTTTATTTTCTTTAAAATTTGGTTATATAGTTTTTTATGCGCTTTTGACTTAAAAATTATTGCGCGACTTTAATGTGCTGAGATTTTACGCAGGAAAAATGCTGTAATTAAAGAAAATGTTGTAGTGTTAGTTAAGCGTGGTGGAGGGTTGTGTGTGGTGGCCCAAGCGTCTCGTAGTAAAATGTTAACGCAAGCTCAGTGATGTTAATGACTTCTGGTTTGACTTTCAGCAAGTTAATGTTGCCTTTTTATTAGCTCATAGCAAAAGTATAAAATTGCCGTAACGTTTTTGATGGCAGCCAGTATATTACTACAATTGTTTTGATAAAAATTTAATATTATATAAATTGGCTTTATTTTTAAGGCATTCGAGTTATTCGGGGATATATTCATAGAAATATTTCTAAATTGTGGATTATTACTTTGACGGAGTAAACCATAGTTTATGCACAAAATTAATTAAACGTAAAAGTTCTTTGGTATTCATCCGTAATACTCCTCACAAAATACTGAAAAAGACATTTTGCATTATGCATTTGAAACTATTCCTAAAGCTTGAAGGACGTAGTCATGTGTAGTAGTTCACGCAAGTGAGGAAAGTTCTCTGAGCGTCATTCACTTGGAAGTAGCCAGAAACTATTATTTTTCATCTAGGTCAAGCAGCTTATGACTTCCGGTCTTAAACCAAGTATCCTTTTAGTGTCCAAAGAACATCCCTTTAAAGGCGAGCTAAAGTGAAAAAGCGAACCAACCCTCCCCAGACCCGCCACGTAAAAAACACCCCCTTGGAAAGGAAACAATAGCTCGAATGAGAGACCTCCTTTTGATGACGACCACAGAAAATACGTTAAGGATTACGATATAAAAGCATGAAATGCCCGAACTCTCTAATGAGAAGGTGCCGCTGCCCAACTGGTTGATGTCCTCGTTAGGAGTCCATAGGATTCGTGATAGGAGAGCCTCCCCCGCCGAGTCTTAGCATTCACCCTGGTAAATGAACATCTATACATAATCCTCAACAAAGTAAGTTTCTTCATATCGCTGATTTGCGCGCACGCTCTGATGGACGAGAAGGACGATGTGACCAAAGATGTGTTCTATGAACGCTTGCAGCGCACCTATGAGAGATTCCCCCGCCACGATGTCAAAATCGTACTGGGCGATTTTAACACCAGAATGGGCAAAGAAGGTATCTTTGGCACAACGGTCGGTGAATTCAGCCTCCATGATGAAACACCCCCAAATGGGTTGAGGCTGATCGACTTCGCCTTAGCCCGAAATATGTGTATCTGTAGTACTAGATTCCAGCAAAAGAAACTTCATCAAAAGCCACCAACCAAATCGGGTTATCTTATTACTTTATTAATATTTATTTTGTGGAACCGTGGACTGGTAGTCGAGGCTTCCGCCACCTAAGTGCCCGGAAGTGACACATTAAAAATACGTTCCAGGTCGGCGGGAGGAAGACTAATCTGTCTCTGATTGATATTGTGTGTCAATTGGAGATTCCAAGCGAAGCCAGTTCCTTCTCCACCTGGCCTCCTCAACGCAGTGAGTCTACACATGACTCCATCCTTCAAGCAAAAACTATGGGATCACTAAAACCGACGACGTGAAAGTTGATTGAAAGCTACCTCGAAACTGGACAGTGTCTGTTGTGGGGCACTGCATAGATCGACGTAATTTTCTTCATACTGAAAACACCTCTTTGAAAGCATTTTTATTTCCAGCAACAGATGATAAGCGAGTCGATTGGAAATGTAGGTAGACCTGAGGTGCGAAGCAGAATAGACAGCACAAGTAGAGGAATTTCTGCCAGAATCATGCAGGTTCAGTGATTTCAGCATATGTTAAAAGCGTAAATACAGCAGTAATTAAGTAAATAGCAGTCGACGGCAGCAAAGAAACTGAAGTCGGGTCAGAGCATTGCAGCAAAGCTTATGGTATGCAACGGAGGCAGGCAGACTGATTAGGAATCTAATCAGTATACCAGCAGACTTGGCTAAACGGACGGTAAAACTTCGAATAGGATATAGGCGCTACCTTCTCAAGTCGTCGCGGCCACATAGAGGATATCCTTCCTAGTTGAGAAACCGCGTACTGGAGCGATGCCAATGTTCAACCAAATCGTTAATCTCAATTAAACTGGAAATGCACGCCCATCGTGTAGAAGATGGAGCTTAGGACGAATGGAAGAAGAATATCTAAGCATAAATCCAAAATTGTTTCCATAAAGGCCAGCGAGTTATACGATCCACAAGTGTAAAAATTTTGCTTTTTAATATACATAGATGCTAAAATCGGAGGCAGAAAAGAATTGACTTTGGAATTTTCTTAAATGTCCCCATATTAAAAAAACGATAAATTATTTATTCGTTTAAGTTAGGTTAAACTGGTACGCCAGTAATCTATGCAAGAATCAGTTTGGATCTTTGGGATACCAGCTGGAGTTTAATTGCTAGGTCCAAGAGGAGTAGTCATCCTTTAGGATGCCTACGATTGACACGAATTTTAACAGACTCTGCGGTCTCACTATTGGTGAGGTGTATCATGGCAATTGCACAACAGATGATCGTCCAATAAATGACTAATATATACGTGCATCTTCATTCAGGTCTCAAAAAAAAAAAATAAAAAATTTTTTTTTCTTGATTTTGAGTACCCAACTTACAATGTGGAAAATAGTTATACTACTTCAATGAGGTATTTGATTACTCACCCACTTTATTGCTACTTTCATATGTAAAATCTGACTTGAGACGTAACAAAATAAAAGTACGGGTTAGAAGGCCAGAAAACCAAAATAGAACTTCCGACGAGTCGAAATTTTTCATAACGCACATTTCGAAAGTATCTGTCAATTATACAGAAAATAGCAAGAAAATGGTCGACAAATGGTACTCTGTATGCCACGAAGGTTCACTGTAATTGAACGAATCCGTTAATCTTTACAATAATTTCATGTGTTCATAATTTTGGTACAGTTTCCTTAAAGGAAATGCAATATAATAGACCCATGCCAAGTAAATAAACATGCATACAAAAGCATAGTGGGCTACGCTCCGAAAATGTCGAACGCACATATGAGCAAGCGACTTGTAGCACTCGGGAGGGGTGACTGTAGTGAGCACCCGCCGTCGCACGGCAGCACGAGCAAATAATTTTTGGGGTCGCTTGCCTCGAGTAGTAAATATTTGCAATGCAACAAGAACAACAACAAAAACAACAGTAGCAACAACAATAGCAACAACAAACAGAGCAATGGCAATATAATGCCGCAATGACTTGATGCATTCTCGACACACGCATGAGCGAGCGGCTGAATGAGTGAGCCAGTGCAAGCGCATGGCTGAGTGAGTTTCGGAGTGCAGTGGCATGGCAGTGCCCGCCGCCAAGCAATAGTAGGCGACCTTGTCCTTATGTCAAACTGCCGCACAACTCCAGCTACATTTAGCATGTTGCACAACAGAAAGCATGGCAGCGAGGAGCACAGTGAGGCAGAGCAATGCATTGGTTGGTTGGTTGGCTGGCTGATGATGTTGCAGCTATGGAATTGAAAGCATTCAGAAGTGGTTTTACGCAAAGCTCAGGCACTGCAAATAAAAAATGCAACAGAGGAATGTTTAAAATTGTAGAAAATAAAGGAAAAAAAATTAAAACAAAAAAAAAATGGAAACAAAAAAAATATTGCATATGTGTGCAACAAAATACTGGTGTGCAACAACTCTTAAAAATTCAACAAATTTTGCGGTGCTTATCACGCGTGCCAGCTTGTGTGTGTGCGCGTATATGTGCCGTTCTACCCTTTCTAGTGAGGCTTGCTTACATGAGCATCAGGGCCGTAGAGTCAAGTAACCCCCGCCACTTTTGGCAAGCACACATATTCCAAGGCTTTTCTGTGTATATGTATATGCGTGTATGTGGAGCAAATAAATACAAGTACGTATGTGTGGCATGCATAACCACACTTGTAGTTGGCAATGCCAGTGCGCGTTAGTGCAGCAGCGTTTGAGTATTTCATGCTCAAAGTAAGTTGAAGTGTTTGTTTCAGTTTTGCTCTCTGTCTTCGTTTTCTTTTTTTTCCATTTTTCTGAATGAATTTGCAACTTGTATGCCAAAAAGGAGAATGCTTGCGAATGTAGGTAAATAACAATTTTATTGTTAGCGCGCATTTGCCTCTGCCTCTCCTCTGCATCTGCCCTCAAATGAGTGTGTGCTCAAATATGTCTGTGTATGTGTTTGTGCAGAAGCTTTACTAGATTTGGAAAAATATTTGCTCAAAAGTCTGTATAGAAAATGGAATTGGAAGGAAATCAAAATATTTTCGGTATTTTTGCATAGAACATTAAGACAAGCCAGCATCCAGCGCTTCCACTCACATATGGAAAATTAAAAGAGATATTTGACGAGAAAATTAAAGTTCGTGCACTGTGTGGGATACAAATTTAAGCTATTTTGGATTTTTTTTTTTTATAAATATCATATCACTCATATCACTGCCTTCGTCACACTATCGCTGAAACTCTTTAAGATAACCAATATTCATCTATTTTTACTCATTAAAAAAAAAATTATTTTTCAGAAGAAAACAAGAAAAACAGTTTAACTTCCCGATAACTAAAACTGTTTTCCATACAAGAACTTGATTCTGATCTTTCAGTTTGTAAGTCAACTATATGCCGTGGTTGTCCGATCTGAAAAACTTTTTCGGATATTTTATCATTGCTTTGGAAAATAAGCTGTGCCAAACTTCATGAAGATATATATATCTTGTCAAAATAAAAAGTTTTCCATACAAAGACTTGAGTTTGATCGGTCAGTTTGTATAGCAGCAGTATGTTATAGTTGTTTGATATCAACAGTTCCAACAAATAAGCAGCTTCTTGGAAAGAAAATTATTCGTGCAAAATTTCAGTTCGATATCTGGAAAACAGAGGGACTGGTTTGGGAGAGACATAACGAACCCGGCTGGCTTGACTGAGATGGTCACGGTAATCTTTTGTATTTATATATACTAAGTAGTGTATCTGACATCTTTTTCTGTAAGTATGCATGTTAGAAACTACGTTCAAAAATATAACAACAAAATTTTAATTTCGGATTGTAGAATTTTAAAGCTGATGTCCTTGAAGGTGGTCACTAACTAATAGCTAAAAATAAAAAGCAAAACATTATTTCTGCCACTTACTTATTAAGCACCAAGAATCGATCATAAACTTAGGATTTTATCCAATTCGCCCGAAAGCCATAAGAGTTGAGATCATACCTTGGAACTCCATATGTTCTTTGGATACTATTTCCGTTTAAACCTCCTTCAAATAAGCAAAATAAGATATGGTTGAATATGAGCAGCCCACTGCATCTCTTGCAATCTATTACGATTCAATGCATATGCTAAACTTACGCAAGACTCAGCCACCCAGTAAACATCAAAATTTCGGATTTCAATTCAATTGCTTTGCTTAGAAGAACACTGCAGCGATCTGGAAGCTTCAAACTAGAGTTTGAGTTAGTCTATAAATCTGAAAGGAACTTCTCCAGCTGGGCAGTGAGTGTAGCTTTTTCAAAAGAGCTCCCACTGCCTTACGAGATTAGTCTGGTAGGCCAATGAGCCAACTACAGACCAGTTTTGGTGCTTTGCGATTCCAGTTAAAATTCAGTTAGAAGGTCTATGAGGAGTAGTCATCCTTTAGGATGCCTGCGCTAGAAGCCCAGTGGCCTCACTATCGATACTTCTTTCAGTGTATCATACCGTAGGGACCCAGATGCTTACAGCGTAGGCTTGCCAATGTTGGATAAGTGCACAATAGATGCTCATTATTTTCCTGTTGCCGTGCTCTAGACATTTCCTGCAGTCTTCTCGATTCTGCGAGCGTACGGCGCCACCAGGCAGTGACCAGTTAGTATTCCGATAATGTTCCTACAGTATTTTCTGTCATGTGCCGAAAGCACATGACTTTTAAAGTTTTGCACTGAGGTAGCTCATTTCATTCGTAGATATTGACTCTGAAGTTGCCTTCAGGTGCATTACCGACCAGTTTCGTAGCTTTTGCAGTAACAAAGACAACTTAAAAAGCTGCCTTATTCCTAATTCGGGACAGTACCAACCGCACCAACTCAATCCTCCATTTTCAAGCCATTCGTGCATATGAATAGAGTGTTGTGTGCGAATAAGATATCTTGACACAAAACATATTTTTCTTTGTTTCCTTTGAACCTTCTTTCCCAGTTGAAAAGTGGGATCATGTGGTCGGTGCTCCAAAGTTCTATATGTTAATTCTTCTGCAGCTAGCGCAGTTTCCGGCGGAGAGGTCTATAAGTGGCAAGTTGTGTACTGCTGTTAGAGTTCTTCTTAAGTTATGCACAGCGCAGCGAGCCTCTAAACCCTTTCTATGGGCTTCCAGTATGTGGTTTCAAGTACACCTGTTCACTATACTTGGTGCGATCCTTGAGAGAGGGTTGTATCCCATTTATAGAGGAACGCTCATGGAAGTATTTGTGAGCACAAGCATATCCGTTTTCTCCGGACTCAACCCAATTCTGAACTGTATTGAGAGTTATGGTCATAACCATTAAGGTTCATAGAAGCGGAGACAGCACTCCACCTTCAGGATGCCTCCACAGACTTCCTTGGTCATTCCAGCGACGTTCTATTCTGCTCTTATCCTTCTAAAGATCAAGAGGCTTCTGCTCCAGCGTTTTATAACAGAATCTACATCTATTGACTGGATAATATTCAGAATATATTCCCCAGAGACGTTGTTGAACACTCCAGAAATGCTCTAAGATCATATTCCTTATATTCAAGAAACCATAAACTAATTTTTATCATTAGATCAAATATTATTGGGAGAAGATACCTACTTGATTTCATTAACATATTTGACGATATATTCTATATAAAGCTAAAGAAATCTACGTATAAGGTATCTGTGGACTTGAAAATATATTTTCAATTTCCCCAATTTTTCAACTATGAGATAGATATTTCTTTAAATCGTTTTTTGTTCGTGTATATGAACTGTTTGTGAATGCATTAAAATGTCGAGAAACTTCTAAGTTCCGTCATGTGCATTTATAATATTTTAAACAGTCGCCGCCCATACGTATTTGTTGAATTTCTTTCGCTTCCGGCAATGTTAAATGACATGACAGCCACCGGTTCCGCTTCAACGTCAGCGATTTCATTGTGGTACAATCCTTTGGCGAAAAATTCCTTTCCCTTCTTTTCGTTGCTCAATACACATGTGTACCGACTTCTATGCCATTATATTTCGTCACTGAAATCATTTCGTCGTTTTCGCCTAAGTATGACTTAAGTGCATTTGCACTCTATTCTACTCTATTCATAGAAATGAGAAGGAAATTGAGCACCTCATATGCAGCCACTTATTCTTTGCGAGTTAATAACAAGTGCTAATGTATATTTGTGCACTTCCAATGTGCTGTTATGTGCGGTTTGGTATTCTTCGCAGAAATCGCATTTTCAAGCACAATAACGGCAATAATAATAATGCACTTTTATTGTTGTGTTACTCCACTTTTCCGTGGCATTGTCGGCAACGTCTTGCCGGCAAAGGGTTTCTGTGTTAGGCTGCTTAGCTATTATGTTCCATTTCTCATGAGAGCGAAGTAGTTCTTGTTAATGTAGTATATACATTATTCTGATTGGGTAGTATATAGTCTCTTGTGAGAACTCGTGGCTATTATAGTATATACTTAATTTCATACTCTTAGAGCTGGAAACCAAGACGACAGTAATTTGGGGTTTATTTCGTTTCAGCTCTCAAATCGCTTAAAATTTGGGTTTTCGGTAAATCCGCCTTTATGAGCTCGGGCTCTTCTTAGCGACCTAGGATTATAAGTCATATTATTTATACGTTAAAGTTATTATTTTTAACGAAAAATATTCAAATCATAACAAGAGCCCTCTCTTCTTCACCATAGTTTATATCAGTATACAATTCTCATGATTAGTTCCTCACCAGAAAAAAAGTCGAAGTAGTGGAGACTTTAGACTCGTAAAAACTTATGAAATATAAGTTAAAGTCTTGTGCTGAAATATGTTGCTGATCGGCCAGCCCGTATTCCGAAACCCTTTATTATCTTGCTTTCCTGTGTAATACTGGTACACACTTCCTCTTAGGATAATTGCAACTAACAATTGAAATAGTTTTAGCCTGTCAGTGGTTGTCGTTTGTAAACAAAGTCATTACTCTGATTTTTATATGGAATTTCAATGCTTCGCTGCATTTTCATATTTGCAAAATTGTTTGCTTTTTTATGCGAAGAGTGGATATTCGAAAGCATGTGCAAATTGTCTTACTTAACATGTATTATGTTCTGTTGATATTTCGAAATTTCAACATAGCAGTACAGATATATACATAGGGAGGATGGAGTCATGTGTAGAAGTTCACACAAGTGAAGAAAGTTCTATGATCGCCATTCACTTGGTAGTGACCAGATTTTATTCTCTTACAAATGGCTCAAGCAACTCACGACTTCCGGTCTTAGTTCAAGTGTCCTCTGCGTGGTCTACGGACATCTGTTTGAAGTTGAGCTAAAGTGAGAAGACGAACCATCTCTCCACAAGATTGTGCGCTGGGTTTGAAACCCGCCACGTAAACGGCATTCAATGGAACGATGAGCTGAATGAGACAACATTGACACAGTTCAGCGAATTAAACAGGTGGCTAGGACATGTTGTCCGAAATCGCTCAAATTCTGAAAGTATTCAAAGCATTACCCGCTAGGAGAAGCAGATGAAGAGGAAGACCTTCACTACGTTGGAAATACCTGGTGAAGAAGAACCTGGCTTCGCTTATTGAGTTGTCTTCGAATAATGCTTTGCTGGAGGATTCACACGGACACTAGAAAATCGGAATAGTTCAAAAGATCAGATGTGGTGCTTATATTACTTATGTTCATAGAACGATGGGATCTTACTTTGACAGATTTTATACAAGTGTTATCTTGTACTTTGTGTTAGCAATAAACTCCTTTAAGTAGATCGCCAGATCATCATAAGTCAACAAAGATTTTTGAGCTTACAACAATTTTTTTTAAAGCGGTTAATAACAAACCCAGTCACTTTGCTAGGTTCGCCGAAGGTGTGTCTACCGAGCTATTTCAAACTCAGTCTGGCAAATGAGGCTATAAAAAAGAAGTTGACAAGACGATTCCACCTTGCCTTCCGCCATACAGTTTTTGCCAAAGAGCGTCCAACAGTTTTGCCAAAGAACACTGCGTCTGAACCTATTGGACAATGTCTAATCAGAGCACCTACAATTGCGCCAAAATTGACTTTGACTAAGGACAAGTAGCGCGGAAGACCTCTTACGGTTCAATCCGGGCCAGAAGAATCTCGCAGTCGCACAAGTTCTGTTTTTTGTCCAGCACATGTAGAGGTCACTGGAGACCCAAACAGATAAAATTGGGTTAAGGTTGCCTGCCTTAACAAGCCGTGGCTTGATACCCATAAAAGTCTAATATGGAAAAAGCTTGATGCTATTTCTAACGAACTCAAAGACGATACACCCCGTTCATACGACAGTCGAGTCAAGGACTGCAAACTCGGCAGAATTCGGCCGCTGCAACAACAACTAATGAAGTAAATGCACAGCTCTCTGAAGGAAGCTTAACTTGAGAACTGTATCTTGTTTGCAGCCACCTTCCATTTGAAAGACGCTACAGCGATCTGACAGTGATCTGAAAAGAGAGATGATGTTGAGCTCCCGACAGAAGACTGCTACGTCCTACTCTCCCTCTTAACTTTCATCCGTCTGTGAAAATGCTTACTTCATATCTCTAAAGGCTTCAACCTATACACAAACCCCTCGCAGTTGTGTAACCGGAGGAGGAACCGAATCTAAGTATGCTAGAATTTCAATGTGTCTCGGACCCTGAAATACCCAGCATGCCTCAATATATCTTTGTTCTCTTGGTAATTAGCGGCTAAAACAATCCCTTCGCAAGGATCGTCTATTACCATTCCACGAGATCCCTTTTTTAAGATCGAAAGTAAAATTCGAGTCATTTCAGAACAATTATGCAAGTAATGAAAAAATCTTAAAAAACTTTTACATAAATTGTTTATACCAAAATAACTCCAACAAGAAGAACCCTTACCCAAATAACTCCGCCGTCATACAGGCAAAACGCTCGACGATACAATTGCAAAGTAAATATTATAAATGCTTCATCAAAAGTAACGTATTTATTCCTGGCTTATCCCTCACTGCACACACACGCACCGTTATACGACAATATAGCTGGAGCATACATCTGCGTACCATCACAAATTATAGAATATGTACCGTTATGATAGACATTTGTCATAAATGATAATTTATCAAATCGTATACAGAACGCATCACTCAAAATACACACACCGAAAAATGCCAAAACTACAACAATAAAAGTGACACGCGAAATAAGTTGGTTGGGAAGCTTCGACTTCGCGAAGGGTTTGACTGACACCAGATGTAGAGCATCGTATTAGAAACTGCAGAAGAGTTAGAGACAAACCGGATAGCAGACAACACAGAAGTAACGCGTGAAGGAAGTGTAAGAAAAAACAATTTTTCGTCAATCTGCTATTTGCGATAAGTGGCGCCAGCTACCCCAAACAGAAGACCCAGTAAGAAAGACAGCACTGGTTTTATTAAAAATGCGTGAAACATTTTAATGACGGTGAAAAATCAGGAAATGAACAACGACAGAGTTCAAAAGTTACTATATCATCTCCATCTACATTGTCGCCCAGAGGGATGCAGAGCCGCAGTTTAGGCTGAATAGAATATAAAAATTAAAAAAAAAAAAAAATCTCTGCAAAAAAAAAAAACACTTCTCCTGGACACGCAAAGACCCCATTGGAACCCCACTCAACCTTCTTAGTTTTCACAAACACGTTTCTTTCTTTACTCTCCAACTTTCCTATTGGAGCCATATATAGCCTTTCACAATTTACGCGTCCGCGTGCGCTCACAAAACATGATAAGCACTAAACTGTGGAGCGTGCAAATGTCAAAAATGTTGCCAATGGTGTTGACAATTTGATTGTTACGTGGTAACCCTGAACGCACGCAACACTGTGCATTTGATGTCGTCTATTAGTTATAGTGGTGTGCGTGCGTGTGTGTGACTGCGCGGCGATGAGTTGATGATGTGCTCGTGTCAGTGAAATGTCATTTGCTTAGTCGCGTCACAGGCGGCGCGGTGGAAAACGTTGTGCTGCGGGCGAAATCAATTTTTCAGCATTAACTGACAGTCGAAAGCTGGAGCAAAGCTCGCTGCTGCTGCCGCCATTGCGTTGTATTCACAATTTTTGTGCTGAAAATGAAAGATGGAAATGGAAGATTATTTATTTACATCGGAAAGAGGTTCTGTTCTGAGAGGAGGAGTGTTTTTTACGACGGTTTGGAAGACAGCGGTCGAGCAGTACGTGAAAGCGATCAGAGCCCAATTTTAATTTTAACCGACGGTTTTAAATTATATATTAACAGCATTACGTTAGAATAATATATGTATATTATATATCTATTGAGCCTTAACATCTTTCTCACCGACTTTTAAAAAGGTAATCTGATCAATTCCAGGACTCTTCTCAACGCTATTGATACGATATTGTTTGATATTCAGGCATATGGGTTCCAGTACCTTAATCACAGATTGCTTGGCGGTCCAAAATCAAGTGCTCTGGAGTTTCCTGCTTTATATTGAAAACCGAAAACATTATCTTACTGTTTTACGTGTGACTTTGGTTATCTAGAAGTTCTAATTTAGTTAGCCTAGTTCTATTGACGCAATGGAATTTTCTTACGTAACTGTTTCGCCTATAAAATATCCATATTTCATGACAAAGAACCATTTGTATTTTTATACTTCAAAAATCATTTGACTTGGTTACTATCGATGTATGTAGTATCCTCTCCTATTGGCCAAACCTAGCCATTACTAGCCTACAGGCGGTCCAACTTTTTTTT
>NW_017535407.1:1335849-1352724 GCF_001853355.1 Bactrocera latifrons
TTATAAATCATTATATTCGTCGAAGTAGATCTGTTTCCTTAAGAAAATTATAAATCATATTCACATTTTTAGCGGTGGGCTCATTCAGAAGCTGGAATGGATCGGCCGAATTAAAAATCTCATGTCTAATTGTTGCAGTTATAGGGCAAGCGGTTAATATGTGTTCTAACGTTGCGTTTTCGTCGCAGAATGGGTAGTTCGGATGAGGAGCACGTTGCAATAAATAAGCGTGTGTAATTATGGTGTGTCCCAGACGTAAGCGGGTAAAGGGTTTGATAGCGCGTAAGGAGATGTCGGCAGTGTAGGTCGGCTTAATTCTGAACGGGTTGATTTTAGAATAGTGATGAATATATCCACTCCAATTATCTTTTGCTGATTTTTTCCTTAGGCGTGTAATCTCAGTTATAATGCCTTGTTTTGTGAAATAACCGAAAGTTATGGTTGGAGTATTTGCTGCATTTTTCGCAGCTGCGTCTGCTTTTTCATTACCGGATATCCCTGTGTGTCCCGGGATTCACATCAGTTTCAGTTTGTTTGGATATTTCAAAAGATTGTTGCGTATGGCAACTATTTMATTTTGTGTATTTTCCGGCGATTCTATGGCTTCGATGCAAGATTTGCTATCGGTGCATACGATATACTTTCCACTGGTGTACTTTACATAAGTAACTGTTTCTAATAAAGCGACGACTTCGGTCGTAAATGATGAACATATTGTGTGGAGAGTGCCGTGTCGAATCAAGTCACCATTTTCTTTTGTGACTGCGAACGTTGTGCTGTTTGCTGTTTTTGAGCCGTCGGTGTATATAAAGTTCCAGCCGTAACTGGAAAATTTTGACTTCTCCGAAGCGAAGAGTTGCCTGTATTTTTCGCTGGAGGTCTTATCCTTCGGCAGTTGCAGGGTCTTAATAGCAAGGAAGAATTTTTTATCATCCATTGTGGACGAATTTCCGGTCCAAGAGAACATTTATAGGAAGGTAACTCAAGTTGCTAGGCGAAGTTAACGCATCGTGCGATGGCTGACAAGCACTTAGGTTTCCGTTTCCTCGAGAGAGCATTATGGACGTTTTTGGCGAGAATAGTGTTGGTCGTGAACAGAAGCTTTGGTAGTAAACGTCTGGTGCAGTTGATAGTCCTGTCTGTTATAGATAGCAGGCCAGTTTCAGGAAAGAGATTCTTTAGTGGTGTTGTTGGAAATGCTCTAATGCTTCTGCGCATGACCATATGACGTTGATAAACGTTAATGGATGAATTAAACTTTTTTTCGACGTTAGATATTTGATTATATTTAGTCGCGTTGAGAGGCAGTCCTTAATATGCTTACAATGGGCCTTAAAGCTATATTTAGAGTCTAGTACTAGCCCTAAGATTTTAAGTTCATTTACCATACTAATGTTAATATTGTTAGAATAGGTTAGTAAACCTGAGCATGTTCGTTTTTTACAAATGTGTAATGTTTTTAACTTTTCGTAAGAGATAGTAGTTCCTGATGATAGGGACCATGTCGAAATTTCGGATAAGATATTCTCAAACAGTTGGGCTRTATTGGTGAGGTTTGCATTCTTTGTGTAGAAAATTACATCGTCAGCATAAAGCATGCAMTCGATTCCTCGGTGGTTGTAAGTGAGTTGAGTAATCTCTTCGAAAGCTATTATAAAAAGGAAGGCGGATAATGGAGACCCTTGSGGGGTTCCGTTGTCAAGTGAAACTATGGAGGACAGGAAACCATTTATTTTTACTTTGAATTGCCTGTGACTGAGGAAGTTCTTGACGAATKTCTTGATTTTAGGGCCTAGTTTCCACTTATCTGATTGTCTCAGAACGATATGGGCACCAACACGGTCGAATGCTTTCTGAAAATCAATTGCTAAAATTGAGACATGGTTTTTAGAGGAAAGAGCGCTTGATATAAAGTGATCTAGGTGCAAAAGAGCATCGATGGTGCCATAATTCTTTCTGTATGCGGTTTGGTTGGGGCTTGTGAGTTTTCTTTTGTTGCCATACCACATCAGTCGGTTAACTATAACTTTTTCAAGAAGTTTTCCCAAACAGGGTAAGAGCGATATCGGCCTATAGTTGTTGACATCAAGCGCTGACTTATTGGGCTTCAGGATAGGAACTATACACGAAGTTTTCCAGGCATGAGGATAGCATCCGCCTTCAAATATATTGTTATAGACGTTGAGTAAACGATGCTTAGCCTGGATAGGCAAGTTTTGAATGATTGGATAGGTAATTTTGTCAAGACCAGGGGTTTTGCCTTTAACGGACGAAAGGGHGAATTCGAGTTCGGTTAGTAGAATTTCCGAGTCTAGTTGCTTAGCGGGAGGCGATAAACGGTACAAAATAGGGTCCAACTTTTAAAGGTAAGAGTACAAAGAAATATTTTTGGCGTAAGAGAGCAGCACGTAGCAGATGATTTAATGTGCATTTCATCAAACATATATAAAACCCGGGTCCGGGTTACCGTCTGCGCCAAATTATCACAATTCCATCAAATTTGCGCTTGTCGTTGTCGAAAGCGATCTACTCTTCATTACCGCTTAAGAAATGGATCGTTTTTGCTGCGATTCGGCAGCGATTCGCAGATGGATTTGACATCTTTTTATCATCTATCGGAAAAGTACTAATTTCATTATTACTGCATAGGTTGCGTTTTATATTTCGGGATTCGAAAAACCAAAACAATGCTTACCCATTTCATACGACACATCAGATGTTGTCACCGTCCTTCCCTTTTGCACCATATAGCAGGACGTTAATAATGAGTGACCTTTAGTGTCTGGTCTTTGTTCGTCGAGAGAGGACTTTACTTCGCAACTGCGTACTCAGTCTAAAATAGCAGCAAGAGTTGGATTTCCAGGCTGGCATTGTTGTTGTTTTTCATGCTGGTTTCTGGAAATTATCTACAACTTCGAAATTATGACTGTAAACAGTGACGTGTGAGCCTAGTCACGAGTGCGACGTCTGTTTGTTTCATGGCAGGAGATATTTCGTCTTACCCTCGTTCACTACCAGACCCATTTACTTCGCTGCCTTATCCATGCTGGAGAAAGCTGAACTAACAGCGCGGTTGTTATGGCCAATGATATCAATATCAACAGCATACCCCAGCCGTTCGACACTCGTATAGAAGAGTGTACCTTCTCTATTTAGTTCTGCAGCTTGAACTATTTTCTCCAGAAGCAGGTTGAAGAAATCGCACGAAAAGGAGTCGCTTTGTCTGAAACCTCGTTTGGTATCGAACAGTTCGAAGAGGTCCTTCTCGATCCTGATGAAGCTTTTGGTGTCGCTCATCGTCAGTTTACACAGCCGTATTAGTTTTGCGGGGATACCAAATTCAGACATCGCGGCATAAAGGCAGCTCCATTTCGGGTTGTCAAAGGCAGCTTAAAAATCGACGAAGAGGTGATGTGTGTCGATTATCTTTTCACGGGTCTTTTCCAAAATTTGGCGGATGGTGATTTTGTCTGGTCGGTTGTAGATTTTTGAGGTCTAAAGCCACACTGATAAGGTTCAATCAGTTTGTTGACGGTGGGCTTTAATCTTTCACGCAATACGCTCGATAGAACGTTATATGCGATGTTGAGGAGGCTTATCCCAAGGTAGTTGACGCAGATTGTGGAGTCTCCTATTTTTTGTCACACTTAAATTCCAATCATTGGGCATACTTTCGTCCAACTATATTTTATAAAGAAGTTAATGCATGCTGCTTATCACCGCTGCCGTGTATGAATAGCTTGGCTGGCAAACCATCGGCCCCCGTCGTTGTGTTGTTCTTCAGACGGGTAATTTCTATTCGAACTTCTTCGTGGTCGGACAGTGGAATGTTTGCACCACTGTCATCGATTTGGCAATCGGATATACCATATCCAAGTGTTATGCTTTCACTGCGATTCAGCAGGCTGGAGAAGTGTTCTCTCCATAGTTTTAGTATGCTATGAGCATCAATCACTAGATCACCTCCAGGGGTTCTACCAGATTATGGTCCGGTCTTGAAACCTCATATGGCAGGTGATATTCAGCACTTCACAGTTTCAATACGTCATTCTGAGGATAACCAGCCTCTGATCCTTAAGTCTTTTACAAGTCAATTCATATACGAAAATAGTTTCTCCGTTAACGTGGAATCGTAGGAACCCGAGGGTAAAGCTAGAAGTTCACAACGAAGCTTTAATCGAGTCTGAGCTCTTGTTTTAGATCCATTGAACCAATGAACCATTAGTCAGCTTAATGTCAGCTTGGCTGTAAATGGGTGTAAAGAACACATATGTATGCTATTTCTAAGTATAGTATACATCTGTATAAAAATAAATAATACTTCTGCAATAAGTAGAGCTGTCAAATGTCTTAATAAGCTAACTGTAACTAGTCAAGCAAGACTTTTTAGGAAGTAAGAACAATAAAAAGCTCGTAAACCTTGCATCAGCAATAGCTGTGTAATGATTCTTCATATGGCAAACAATAATGGATGTTTTCCGTTGAACTGTTTTTATACTCTCGCAACAAAGTTGCTAAAGAGAGTATTATAGTTTTGTTCACATAACGGTTGTTTGTAAGTCCTAAAACTAAAAGAGTCAGATATAGGGTTATATATACCAAAGTGATCAGGGTGACGAGTAGAGTTGAAATCCGTCTGTCCGTCCGTCCGTGCAAGCTGTAACTCTGTCTCTTATACACATCTAGATGTGTATAAGAGACAGACTATAGCTATGTCAACCAAACTGTATAGAGTCGTTTCTTTTAGGCATTTCCATATACAGTTCAAAAATGGAAGAAGTCGGACAATAACCACGCCCACCTCTCATAYAAAGGTTATGTTGAAAATCACTAAAAGTGCGTTAACCGACTAACATAAAACGTCAGAAACACTAAATTTTACAGAAGAAATGTCAGAAGGAAGCTGCATCAAGGCTTTTTTTAAAAATTGAAAATGGGCGTGGCGCCGTCCACTTATGGACCAAAAACCATATCTCAGGAAGTACTCAACCGATTTCAATGAAATTCGGTATGTAATATTTTCTTAACACCGTGATGACATATACCATAATATAATATATAATATGGGTGAAATCGGTTCACAACCACGCCTGAAATCTCGATTATCACATTATCATGCGAGAGTATAAAATATTCGGTGACACCCGAACTTAGCCCTTCCTTACTTGTTGAACATAGCATACTGCTGTTTCTGAATATTGATAGACAAATGCTGTCTTGTGATAAAATATTCCGTGTTATTTCCTCTCGTGCAATTATGTACATGCAAATACTGATGCAACAAAATTTAAGCCATAATCTCTTATTCCCGAAATAGCACAGTCCTCCTTCCCACACCACTCATTTCGGATGAAAATTATGGCTATTTGTTGTTGTCATAAGCAACAACAGCAACATGCAAATCACACACGGATGGGAATGGCTTCAGTCGAACATAGCGTCACACATACCGACACGAATGTGAAATCATATTTTTGCCACCACATTTCCATATTTTATTTGCGCACGTCAAAATTTTTATGTTCAATCCCATACCGCGCGCGGTTGTATCGGGAATATTTCCCATTCGCTTCGTTATTATTCGCAATTTCGTGCTGTTTCGTGACATTTCATGCCATTTACCGTTACGCCATGTTTGCCCATTTGCCCATCGCATTTGCCAATGAATTATTGTGCAATCTTTTGCGTTTTCATCAAACCTCGCGGGTGTCCTAACTGTTTTTTGGTTTCTCGCCGTTTTGTTTCTGTTTTTATTTTTTTTTTTATCTTTGCATGGTTTGCTCGGCTACCGATTTATACAGTACAATCGGCGCTCATCAAACGCGGCGTAACAAAGCAACAGCAGTGCAAAGTAAAGTGGAGCGAAAAGAGGAGTGAAATTTGTGGAAGCTTGTAAAAAATGTGGAAATTTTATTTCCAAATACCGCAGAATTATGATGGCCGCCGTCGTGTGAGCGTTCAATGGCAGCGACACGCACTTGACTGCGCCTGGCGGTACCCTGTGGAGCGCCATGTTCCGCTATGCTGTGCGGTGCAGTGCTAAGTGTATCTGTCCTCACTGGCTCTGGCACGTAATGACAATGCCAACAGTTGAACTGATTGAAGTGTCGTTTGTCATACACAGCGGGGGTTTGGTGGCGCGCAGATTATGAGTTCTATGGCAGATAACTCGAACAATGATTGCAATGACATTGGAATGACTATACAACACAAAGGATGGAGTTTTATGTATTTCTATAGGCGGCTTAGAGTTTTAAACAAGTCTTGCTTAGCTTAGATACGGAACTATGAGGTTTGCTCACAACAGTTGTGTGGCATATTTGGGACTCTTACTCCCTCACCCTCTCTTTCTCTCTCTCTCTCTCTCTCTCACACACTCTCCCTGCCTATTATTTATTCCTACTGTAAAGAAAATTTTTTCAGAATCAAGTTCTTGTATAAGAAACTTGCTTATTTCACAGGACATCTTCAGAAAATATCACCCGGGGTATGGTATAAAGCATTACTACAATATCGCACAGTTAGGTGTCCTACAAGCTGAACTTGTATGGTAAACTGGAATATATAAATTTTATTCTAGCATCCTGGGGAAGCAGAGCAAGACGAAGACTTCCACTTCGTTGGAAAGACCAGGTGGCGTAGGACTTGGCTATACTTGGAAAATTGCTAATAAATAAGAAGTAGAAGAAGACACACAATTTCTCGTTAAGAACGACCGCTTAATAAAAAAATCAGCAAATCTCCCCTCCAAATATTTCCAATACTAATAATTTTCCATATATGCCACCCTGTATTTGATGTTCAATAATTTTACGATCAACTTAACCTACGCCCTAAAAGTATGCAATGAAAAGTCTACAAACATTTAATTGCCTGCAGTCGCCGGTTGCGAAGTACGCACTTCACTTTAATGCCCGCATATAATTATTTCCCTCAACCGCTTTACAACTTTTTGCCCAGCGTAACCCTTACGCTTAACCTAGACCCCAGCAGCATTGATGCCGAATTTCGACTCGGGCAACAGAGTGCCGGCGAAGCACGTTTACTACACCTTTGACGCTGCCAAAAGCCAAAAGTCCACACATTTTTATCTCCGCTCATCTAAGCAGTAATCAACGCACCGCAATAATAACTGTGCGGCAACAACAACGGCAACTTTAACGGCGGTAATAATAAGCGTAATAATACGAGGGGTAGCGTTACAGTTGCGGAGCGTGGGTGTTGGGGCGACAGCGACACATTAACGAACGGAAATCTGTTTATTGCCAATGTAATGGCGCGTATTCTAATTCAATAATTACATTCCACAGAAAACTTTATGCCAAACGAGCAACATTTGAGCTGAGGAGCTAGCGCTTAGCGGCAGGACGTGTAAATTAGTTGTCAGCCAGCGAACCAGCAGCGGTGCCAGCTGCTAACTTTCTTGTCCTTCAAAGAACATGGAAAAAGTTGTAGCAAACTTTGCTACTGAAAAATATTTACTATCAGCAGAAAATCAAAGCGTGAAAGTTCACCGGAAGTATTTACATAGCAAAACACATTTACAACAATAACAAAAATAGCAACAACAACAAGTTGTAGCGAATAGCCAACAAAGTAAACGTCATATTGAGCGTGCGATAAACAGGAAGTCAGAGCAGTCGGTGACTATGGCAAATAGGCTGAGGACGGACGCGTGTGTTACGTAAGTGTGCATGTGTATGAATCTATATGTGTAAGAGGCAAAGCCAACAATTACCATAATAAAAGTTTTAAGCTTGAGAAATGTCACGGAAACGGAAGTAAATATAATAAATAAGATTGTTGTGACTCCGCAAAGTCCGCGTTGGAACCGAAGTGTGTTGGTCTTTTTGTGCTCAGGTGAAACTTTGAAGTCGGCATGGCAGCTAGCAAGCATCGATATTCACACATACATTCTCAAAAGGTATTTGTTCGACTTTCTCGGAACGAAACATTAAAAGGGCAACTTGTCGCCTATTAACGGAAGCCAATACAGGCAGGTGCGCGTATATTAAGTCAGCAGCAAAAGTTTTATTGTTGATATGAAAGCCACCGCTGAATTACTAACTGTAACTGTAATAACTCGGATGTGGGAGTGACTGATTTTGGCTTGCTGTTGTTAATGAAGTTATTTGGATTAGAATATTTATTATTATGAATTTGAAACTAAATATCTAATTATGCTCTGTTTAGCCCGCATTTCCACATTGACATTGCCATAGTCTTCCATACTTAGTTACTTATGGTAACTTATATTATATTTTATATTAAGATGAATTATCTGATTTCCGTAAATTTCAACCTGTTATTAGGTTAATAACCAATCGCCACTCCTTTCGAGACCGTTTGCGTAAAAACATGTATTTTTTTCTTAGGGGCTCTTGCACATCACCTTGTACATCCAACTTGTTCCTAAGGCATTTCATTTCCCACTGATCCGTCGCTCAACCTCTCGGATATTCATTCCAGATGCATACCAAATATTTTTTAGTGAGTTCCGAAAGTTTTCATGCCGAAATTTTGTATAAAAGCTTCTTATAAAGAGCGCTATATACGTCTGATGACTAGTTATGCCGTTTGCATAAGTTATCAGTTAAGTGCGTTCCTTTCAATTTTTTTCAGAAGTTCATTAGCTACGAGGAAGCACATGAGTGCAGGTACTACCTGAGTAATCTGGCTTCGCTCTATTTCGCATTAATCCTCGTACAGCTCAGTAGAGCTATTATCCATGCTGTATTGACAGGCTCTATCCAGGCTGCATCCATACAAATATATCGTTGAATGCTCCACTTACGCCAGGAAATATGCTCAGGGCTTATTCCTTCAGCTTTCACTTTATATATTTAATGACAGCAAGTGAAGTGCCGTCTCCGTGGATATACCCTTCGTAGGGTGACTCTTATATAAACAATTAGAGTTTTTTTTTTTCAAATATCTTCGGAATAAATTAGGTTAGAGTTATTGGTAAACATCTCAATAGCAGGCGGCAGTTTCTAATTACTACCAAAACTCATATTTATCATCCGATTTGGTACATATTTTTAATTATATATACCATCCACATATTCTACTAAATTACAATTTGTTTTTGAGTATTTACATCACTAATCTTTTAATTTCCACTCTCAATATAACAGTGTTTTGAGCTTATGGTTCGATAAGCTGTTGAGCCTATAACACAATTATTGACCGCCTAGAAAAAAATCAAAATTTTTTTTATTACTTCTAATTATAGATTGTTCAAAAAGTCTTGCGGTATTTTCGCTAGTTGGCGCTGAGAGCGCGTAGTTCTAGTTTTATTCGTCGCATCGGATCATGCTATACCTTTTTGTGAAGCTCATTTCACTCGCAAATACGTGTTTGATTGATTGTCGTTTCTTTTAAGTCGTTCGTGAGTTATAGCGTCGCAAACATGGCGCAAAATAAAGAGAAAATACGACATATTTTACAATACTACTACGATAAAGACAAAAATGTATCTCAAGCCGCCAATAAAATTTGTGCAGTTTATGGACCCGATACAGTTTCCATTTCCACCGCACAACGATGCTTTCAACGTATTCGTTCTGAAGTAGAGGTGGGCGAAGATGCGCCACGCTTCGGAAGGCCTGTCGTCGAAAATTGCGATAAAATCGCTGAATTGGTCGAAAGAGATCGGCATAGTAGCAGCCGTAGCATCGGTCAAGAGCTGGGCATGAGTCATCAAAAAGAAATTTTATGAACAATTGAAAATTCAATAAAAAATACCGCAAGACTTTTTTGACAACCAATATGAACTGTATTCCAGAGCAGGCGTTCTGCTTTTTCCGGGCCGGAACAAAGCAAGGTCTGGGCTATAAAGCAGTGGCAAAGTCCCAATGGCTGTTTTCCAAATAGTTTTTAAGCAATTCAGCAATATCAGGTCGTTGGTTGTCATCATTGAAAATTATTGCTTCTTGTCAAGCCACAAATTCTGGGTATTTTACGGTAATCGCTCGCTTCAATTTTATTAGTTTTTGACGGTGGTGATCTCCATTAATTTTTTTACTCAGTTTTAAAAGCTCATAATATAGTACTCCCAAAGCAGAGCATTATCTTGGCGTCATATATACTCAGTTTTGACGACTGTTTCACCAGGTCTGACATATAGTTTTTTGCATTTATTTTAGGGTTGTCGTAGTGGATCCATTTTACATCACCTGTCACAATTCGACGCGAAACGATTCCACATATTCTTCTAAACCTTCCAACCCTGTTTTGGCACGTTCGCTCAGCTAGAGCATATTCAGAAGAGACTTACACTAAAATATGATATATACTTTTTCACTGAGGTTTTCTTCATACATATTAAATATTGAAGGAAAACTTCCCACAAAAAAGGTTTGCAGGCAAAATAGTACCGTTTACGCCTCAACGAGACACAAAGTCAATAGCTTTCCAACGTATGTTCATAATAATATAAAATGGAATTACAATCAAGTGACATCATCTCTTGACAAACCCCAGATTTTTTTTCTTTCTTGATTTAAAAAAAAGCTAAAAATGTGTTTTATAACTAACACACAACTAACTGTTATCTGAAAAAGTTATTATGGTCATATCCCCCCTAGTACTAGTACTTATTCGTATATTCCATATTTACATTTTAGAGCATTATATTAAGGTTTTTGCGTAGACCATTTATAGTTATTTATTTTTGACAACATCTCTGCTGTTTTCCTCTGATTGTTACATACTTTATGGCAAACTTAAAAATACCATTAAAATACTAAAAAAATTAAAAATTAATTACTTAAATTTAAAATATAATTCCAAATTTGTTATATTTTCAATATTTCACCACCTTTTTTTTTCAAAAACCAACCACGTGTCCCTTGAAGCAATGTGAATGAAGGCAAAGAGGAAAAAAAAGTTATTTACTTATACTAGGTACACACACCCTTAAATTTTGAAAACTACTTCAATTCAATAAATTAATTTCACCGCAACCTTCCTTTGCTGGCTGGCAATTTCAATTAAATCACGGTCAAGTTGGTAGAGGCTATTCAGCGTGTTTTGCTATCTATTGTTTTAACCCTTTCGCTTGATTTCACTTCTGTACTTATCAGCCTTTGTGATTTATTATTTGCCATTCATTTATCATGATTATCTTTTCTATTACTTTTTGCCATAAATAATTTATTGTTTCTTAAAAACACCCAAGTTCATTAATTCAATTGTTCAAAAGTAATGGCAGCTTCACGTTTACTCATTAAGAACAAATTTTCAGATGAAATTGAAAATCAATTGTTTAAGCGGCACACCGACTTAGAATGTCATTTTCATTTCTTATTGTATTTTGAAGGCAGTCAGAAATTATATTTTCGAGAGTGCCGGTAAAGATATTGACTTGAAGACATTTTCATAAGTGCTTAGAAAAAACATGCTTTTTTACATCTCCCAATTGTTTTGTAGAATATTCATTAGCGAACACAATAAATCAAGCTGCAACTCTGAAAATGATGTAAACGGTACCACTCCATTGTAACACAGGAACAAGGAAGAACCAATCCTGAAGAAGAAGATGTACAGTAAACAAAAAACAAATTATAACAACTGACAGAGATTTACACAAAAATTTAACCTTTCAGTTCGTTTGATCAATCCAATTTCTTTAGCTAAGGGGAAAAAATATACTTGAACGGGAAAGTAGTATTCTGCTGGGATGGAGACATCAGTTCGCTGACTATAAGCTAACAATTACATACATTGCTATGGGTTTGACCTCTAAGATAGAAAAGAAGTAGCTTTGTAAACTGTGGCCTAAACCATATACTTATATCGAAACCATCGAATAGAAGTTTTTGTCCACTATGCGAAAAAGTCTGGATCAGCATAATTATCCTGTTGTCTTTTCGATATCAAGAAATCTGCCATAATTCTATTATCATTACTTCAAGACAATACTATATCTCCTTATTGCAACGTTGTTATGAAAATTTAGGATATCCTGCACTATCTTAATCCAAAAAACGTGACATTTGTACGAACCTAGCGTACTGTAGTCAGTCGAGCATATGCGACCTTTTACTTCTAGCTGGTTTATCAGCATACTTGTAGATAGTGGACGATGCCTGACGAGGTCAAAACAGTTCATCTTTGTGTCTAAATGAATACGTCACTAAAATGTCATCTAAATAAAATAATGATTCCAGACGTCATACAGATTGTTGAATAGGACTGCTGGCACCATCGAACACTTAAGCGATTGATAATCCTGTGAGGAATCTTAAAATCATGAGAAATCAACAGTCGTAAAAGAAAAATCATATAATAAATTTTCTGCATGAAAAGTTATCTGTAGGATGTCTTCAGAATTGTTCCAAATACGGCACATACATACGTATTTACAGAGCCATAAAAACAGAAATTTGTCACTTTGCTGAAAATATTTTCAAAGGTTAAAATGTAAACATATGCTTTATTGCGTAGAGTGGCGAGTTCGGAAAACTAACTTATACGGTTTCTAAATATTTTTCTTGACAGATCGTATGACATCTATACCTCAAAAGACAAAGAACCGCTCGAAGTAATGAAAATGTTGCTGCAGTTCAGGCAAGTGTTGCTGAAGACCCCAATTTGATCCAACAAGACGACCGGACGTGCCCCGCAGGACGTGCAACAACTGAATTATTGCAAGAAAAGTTTGGAGACCCGACTATTTCAAGAAATCATATTAGGCGGCCTCCAAGAAGTTGTAATTTAACAAGATTGCATTACTTCTTTTGAGGTTATTTGAAGTCATTGGTCTTTAGCAACAAACCAGACGCACTTCAAGCTTTATAAGTCAATACTGGACGTGCTATTCATGACATACGACTTGATTTAGTGGATAAAGTTCTTGAAAATTTAGTTCATCGCAGTCGTTCCTGCAACAGACGTTGTGGCGACTAATTGAAGCATGCTAGAATCAAAACTGAGTGGTATCAGTTTTACTCTTCACTAAATAAATTGAAAAGAACTTCCTTAATAATAACTATTTTTTGAAAAGAAATCATATCACTTTTATTGTAAGTCACCACGGACAAATGCCATATCAAAAATGTATCATCTTGATATAGCAGCTACCAGTAAATGATAACCAGACTACTGCTAATTAAATACAAATAGCATTGAAAAGAAACTTAAGCATATATTTGCATAATTTAAACGAAATAACTTTCGATAGTAATCATTTATAAGCATATATGTATATTATTAAAAAGTTACTGCCCACTCATTGCCATAAATTAGTAAAAGCACGCGAATATCGATATAAAATAAACATATGCTAATTAAACTCTATCCCACATTATTGTTTATACGATTTGCTTCTTGTCACATTAAATGGACATCGGGGTCGTAAAATAAATCAATATAAATCAAATCTACTTTTGAATGATATTTATGCAAAGCATTTATGCCATCTTTTTCACATAAAGCAATTATGTGTGCAACATAAAAATCACACTATGGCTTAAAAAATATTCAAAATCACATACAAGTCTACCTACACATACACAAAATCATACATATATACATACATTCATAGCGAGTTACGCGCTTAATTCAAAGCTTCGTATGATTAAGGTGTTATGCGCGTGCCAAAAGCTTTAAATGCCGCTGAGTCAGTCAATCTTGCTTAATCTGGTGTTGTTGTTGGATTATTTTAAATTTAATATAATCATAATTTTACTTGATTTGTTTTTGTTTGCTTTGAATTGTGTTTTTCCTTGATTGGAGTTGATGTTTTCGAAGGCAAAGAAAATTTGCGCTTGATTTATAATTAAGCTAATTAAGCATGTGTATAGCTTTTGCACACCACTGTAGCTGAAGTAGTTTTTAGGTCAGTGACGCTATGCTCTTATTTTCGTTCAGTATTATTTTTTTATTTGTTATGGTTTAATATATGGTAGCTATACTAAGCTCATCATAAGTTTGGTTTCGTGCCTCTCTACTTGATAGTCTCTAACAAAAATTAATTCCCAATTAAGGCTATATTAATTATGAAGAAGATAAACTAATATGCAATTATAATAATAATTATTATTTTAATTTATAAGAAAAATTAAACAACATTTTGAATTATTGATATGGATAAACGTTGGCGACTTTAATGATTAATAAGATTTATTTCAAAATTAATTAAAAAGCAATGATAACTTAAATGAGACTTAATAAACAATAACAGGACAACATTACTGGATAAAACAAACAATTATAAATATGTATCTTATTTTGTCTTATAATTCTACAATTGTCATATCGAAGGTCTCTAAGTTAGCAATTAAGACAATTAATTTTACTCAATTTACCAAACAATGAAACAATTAGCTAATTGTTATAGTTAGTGTATAATTGAAAGTAAATTCGATGTTATATACTTTGTGAAGTATT
Organism: Bactrocera latifrons; assembly: GCF_001853355.1. Taxonomy (NCBI): domain Eukaryota; kingdom Metazoa; phylum Arthropoda; class Insecta; order Diptera; family Tephritidae; genus Bactrocera; species Bactrocera latifrons. The sequence continues at coordinate 1,350,244 of NW_017535407.1, forward strand.
TTCAAAAAGGATTTGTAAAATTTGTTAAATAAGGAAAAATATTTCTTTTGAAAACTGAAAAAAAAACCAAATTCCTTTATATATGATTCGGAATGTAATTGAACACTAAAAATTTAGTTCTTCGAAAACAATATGCGTACATTCCCGATGTCTTCTTACAAAACATTTATGCATGTAGAGAGCTGGCGTTTTTCAGTCGTTTCGTGAACGATATTTTTTGTAAGATTGAAATGAACTACATTGTGAAAAGTACCCTTACTGGTAACTGGAAATGAAACCAAAATATTTAATTATTCATCAATATTTACTTTATCACATCACCTTCAAAGTAGTCCCCACCAGACGTAATACACTAATGCCAACTATGTTTCCAGCCCTCGAAAAACTTTTCATAAGCCTTTTTTTGGGGTGGCCTTCAGCACTTTCAGCGAATTTTGTGTTATTTTTTCGATCGATTGAAAACGGGTTCCACAGTGCGGCAATTTCAGTTTGGGGAACAAGAAAAAGTCGCGCGGTTGATCGATGGTATTAATTGCGGTTTTGACGTAAAATTTCTTTATAATCGTGGCTCGATGCAATGGTGCATTAATATCGTGTAAAATCCATGCATTGCTGTTCCACAAATAGGGCCGTTTTCGACGCGACGTGGAGAACATTTTTGGACCATCCGTCCCTTCGAAACAAATTCGTGATGCACCAAATCATGAATATCGGAAAAGACAATGGCGTTTTGGAGACCTTACGCAACAGCTAAGTATACTATAACGCTGAAGAACGGGAAAGTTCTCTTATCAACAGAAAACACACTGTCATGTCAATAAAATATTGTCTTCTTTTTTGAATGGTAATTGTTACCAATGTGTAGTGGCAGTGACAGAGAGAGAGAGAAAGAGAGGGAGAGAGAGAGAGAGAGGGAAAAACTCCTTTCAAGGCCGGTTTTATAAAGGAACCGGTGCTCTGCAACAAATTTTTAAATTTTTCCAACAATTTCCCATAAATGTTGTCATTATGAATTAGCATCACTTCGCAATAATAATTGTATGTAATGTTATAATTTCACATTATGGTCCTGTACACGCCGTCCGTCCTGTTAATTAAAAAATAATATAACTTGAGATTAACATCAATTCTTATTCTAGAAATATTTCTCGATTATTATCAAGTTATCATATACTATGTACTCGAGCACATGTCTAATTAACAAAAAATCTAAATGTAGTAAAATAAAACTTCTTTTTTTTTAATAAATGAAATATAATATCAACTCGATGAAAAAGGGAGCCCGTCTATTACACCCTCTCTAAGCCCTCTAAGGCCTTATATAGTGGCAAGGTGACAAATGTGCAGTCCAATATGTTCTACTTCAGCGTCTATCTTATAGATTTCTGTAAAATCAAGTATAATCAAAGCCCATATTTGGCATACTGACTCCTAAAAGATTCACAGATTCAAAGACAAATATTTATATATTATTAATCCGGTGACAAATAAATGATGTAGGTTATCATAATATCTAAATTTTTAAAGTGCTTCATCGTAATTGTCACCAACAAACTTTCCAAGGCAATTTGGATCGTCAGCTTTTGAGTACCATCAGCCCTAAATCGGCATTTAATCATGATTTCCATATACATAAGTGTTTTAACTCAACTGAAATGTTCGCAGATTAGTAAAAACCATGAAAGAAAACAAAAACAATTAATCACCACCACACCGAGGTGGATGCAATTATACTAATAACAAACGAATATGATAATTGCCTGCGGCGAGGTGTTGATTTGTCCATTTCTAGCGACGGCTGAGTCATTGCGTGCTCCACATTCCTGTATTTTCAGACAAATCTTATTAGCAAAAAGTTCATTAATTTTTCGTTTGTGTTTCATCTTCTTTGCTTGATTTTGTTGTTGTGCTCATTTTTGTTGATAGATTAACTATTAATGGCTGAAGGCAACGGCACAGTCTTCGCGCACAGTTCAGATACCATAATAATGACATAATAATAGGCCTGACCTAACTCAACCAGACGAAATTTGCAAATATGAAGTGGCTAGATGTGCAACAACAACWATTGTGCGTTTTTCAAGGTCAGTAGCACAAGATTCAAGTCCAATTTGTAGACACCTCTCTAAGATTATTATTATTATTTTTTGTTTTTTTGTTGAATTTCTGGCTTTTATGCTTGTTTTTGATTCGCTTTCGGTGCATCTCTATTTCTTTCATCCGCTGCAAAGATTTCAATGTCATTGCTAATTTGTTTCGTTTTCATATTTTTGCTTGTATAAAAGCTGAACGAATTCCATCTGAATACATCAAATTCAATTCGATATTCATAGTAAACAGTTAAACAGGGAATAAAAAAATGGTTTGTGGCATAAATTTCTCTGAAGTGTGTTAAAATAAAAAAAAAATACAAAAAAATATATTTCGGTTTAGCCAGCTTAGAAAATAAAAAAACTTATAAAAGTTAATCAAATAATTTTT